>NC_069077.1:136786121-137089151 GCF_025698485.1 Gossypium arboreum
TGGCATATATAGGGTTAATTAAAAGGAAGTGAATGTGTTATAAACTTAGTTATCAATATTTTTCACTAAAACAATTTTGGACAGCAGCAATAGTCCATGGAGGCCAAATTTTCTCGGGCCCAACAAGCCCAGATTAGACAAAAACAAAAAAAAACAAAAAACCAAACTAAAATTAAACTGTCTAGTTTAAAATTACAAGCCCAAAACCAATTAAAATTACAACCCAAAAAACAAATTGAAAGCCCAGTGGCCCAAAAAATTAACCCAAACCCTAGCCCGTAACTTAAACAACTTTTCAGAAACCCTAGGGTTTCCATCCAACCCCAGTGCCGTAGCCTCGGTTGCCCCGCACTCCACGTGCCTCCTTCAGCGTACCCTCCGCCCGAGGACTGCTTCCTTGCACCGAAATAGAAAGGTTTCCTTCGTTGACCTCTGCCCCAACCTGCAAACATGGCAAAGAAAGTAACAAACAAGAAGAAAGTAGAGAAGCAAAACAGTAACAATAAAAATAATGTATTTGTTTGGTTATAAAAGCCATCACCGAATGAATGTAAAAGGGGGGAGATTTTTGAATACAAAAAAAAAAGAGATTCAAAACACAAAGAAATCAAAAACAAAAGGTGTTCCTTTTCGTTTTGTTTTTATTTTTACTGGTTTTTTAAAGAGAAAAAAATACGAAAAGAAAGGGAAATCATCTGACCTTTCATATTCTGCCGCCGTAGTCGATAGAGGTTTGTCATTTTCGATGAAAAACGATGCTTCGAGGGGCTCAGAGACTCGAAGAGTGAAAAAAAGGACTTTTTTTTTATTTTTTTCGACCACCGTGGACGGCAGCGCCGTCGCCGGTGACTAGTGGCAGCCACGGTGGTCCGGCGCCGGAGCAATGGCTGGAGCCTTCAGAGGGAAAAGAGGGAATGAGAGAGTTTTCTTTTTTAAAAAAAAAAAGAAAAAGAAAAGAAAAGTGCAGAATGAATTGTTTTAAAAAAAATAGACTTTTATAAGGGTCAGAAACGATGCCGTTTTGGTCCATTGCCTTCAGCGCCAAAACGACGTCGTTTTGGTCTTGACCCGAAATTCGACCTGCCCTGTTAATAGGATCCGCATATTCTTGGACGAATGGGTTATTTACCCATTCAGTCCTTTCGCTTTTCAATTGATTTACAATAGGGCCCAAAATCTTCTCTTTTAATCTTTATAGATTTGGCCACCTATCTTTTGGCGCGTTTCAATCTAGTCCCTAGCTCGCACGCGTGTCCAGAAAATTGGGCTAATTTCTTAATCAGTCCTCGTGTGTTTTCGCGCGTTACATTTGGGCCCATTTATTATTTATCTTCTTCGAGTTATCACTTTAATTTCATTTAAGTTACAATTAAGCCCTTTTTTTATTTTAATTCATTCATTTATCCATTTATATTTATTTACTTGTTTAGTTATTTATTATTCTTTTATTTTATTCATTTGTTTATTAATTTACTTTTCTATTTATACATTATTCATTCATTCATTTATTTATTTTTGTTCTTGTATTCCTTTATTATTCTTTCATTTTTATTTTTTCTTTTACTAGTTATTCATTTTATTTATGCCTTCATTATTATTGGTATTTTATTATCTATTATTATTTTATTATTATCTATTCATCTATTTGTTTATTACCCTCTTTTATACCTTTAAAATTAGATTTTTTGTACATATATTGGTCCTATTACTATTATTATTATTATTATTATTATTATTATTATTATTATTATTATTATTATTATTATTATTATTATCTATTTATATGGCTTTATTACAAATTGTGCCTTAAATTTTATTTATATTTTAATTTGGTTCTTTACTTCAAATATTTTATAAACTCTTTCCTTATATTTATATTCATATTTATTTATTATTTTGTTATTATTGTCGTCACTATTATTTATTTATTTCATCTTTGCTTATTCATGTTTATATGTTTTATTCTTGTTGTAATTTGTTTGTTAATATTACTATGACTATTATAGTATATTAGTATTATCATGACGTTCATTTATTTATCATATATACTCGACTCGTATAATTGTTTTATATTATTGCATTATTATTACCCCATGCACTATGCTTAAATATAATCGGTTTTCTTTGTATTATATTTCAAATAAGCCCATGTCGTTTTAAACTTACGTTTGATAATTATTTAAAAGGATAAAATTTCAAAGTAAGACAATATTCCGTGTTTAGAAATTTGAGAGATCGTGCCCTAACATATTGGGCTTCAATTTTTCTCGTTTGACCCAAATGACCGAATATCCTTTTAAAAATAAAATGCATGAGTTTTGAAAAACAAAAGACAAGCATATTCTCAAGGGTTTAGAATGTCGTGTCCTAACATACTGGATGTGACATTTTATTACTTTGAGACAAGAAGGTCTTTAGCATCTGTTTCGATTTACTCAAGCAAATTCTTAGTAAAAATCAACAGTAAAAAAGAGAAGATCGTATTTTTAATTCTTTTTAGGTTTTTAACTTCCGACGTTAATACATTAATTAATCAATTAGGTACCAATTTTGGGCGTTACGAGGGTGCTAATCCTTCCTCGTACGTAACCGACTCCCGAACCCGTTTTCTCGAATTTCGTAAACCAAAATTGCTGTTTTAGTAAAACAAAACATTTTATTAAAATAATCAAATTATGAGGTGATCCGATCACACCTAAACAAAAAAGGATTGGTGGTGACTCCCATTTTCGATTTTCATTTTCAAAATAAAAGTCGACCCTATTTTTAAAAAAAATGGTTTCGACAGTCTAAATTTGAAATTTCACCAAAAATTGCAGAAATAGAATTAGAGGTTGAATAAAATATTAATTATATCCTATTGAGCCTAGTTTTACATAGAAGAAACGATGTAAGCAAAAGAATTTTATTTTATGAGATATTTGAATTTTTGTAAGACAAGGTTAGAATGATTTCGGGTTCCCTTATTTTGAATTTGGAAAATCATTAAAAGTTGTATAATAATACTTGGAGGTTTAAATTTATATGTTTAAATTCTTAATGAGTATATTTTCAAGAAAAACAAACAGAAGCATCATCCAAATTTCGTACTAAGAGATAATTAGTTTTTAGTAAAGAAAGGTCGAAGCTGTCAAATAGCAAAACAAGGATAAATTTAAAGATTTTACTGTACTAATTGGCCGAACCATAAATTCTGAAAATTTTATGATAGAAAGATATTTGTGTCTAGTTTGAAGAACATTAAACGAATCTTAATTTAAAATTTTGTAGCGCAAGATATAAATAATTTAGTGACTATGACTCGAGTAGACAGCTTTGATATGAACATAAGTAAATAGTGGAATTATGTGTAATTATTTTGTAAACTCCGGTAACATTCTGTAACCCTGCTTCGATAACGGATGTGAGTTAGGGGTGTTACACAAGCTACTCAGGTAGTCCCACATAACTCAACCCAAAGTTCCATCTACTCAAACAATATGTTAATTCAAACATATAAAAAATAAACAACATTTATTATGATAATTATATTATTATTAAATGAATTTTTATCTTATCACCAATGAGAATGTATAAGGAGTTTCGACTTGGAGACATAAAAATGGTAGTCGCCACTATTCCCATGACTACAGTAGGAGCATACGACCATTGGTTAACATCTTATCCAGTTTTGTCGTCCAACACAACTCTTGGTATAATGTGGCCAACATGGCTGATCCCTAACTGAGTTGACCGTTGTCGAAACCATTTTTTAAAGGGATGTTTGAAAAATGGGGATCGACTTTTGAAAAACGAAAATGGGAGTCGCCACCAACCTTTTTAGGTGTGATTGGATTACCTTATAAAACGTTTTAGTCTACGAAAATTAAGAAAATAGGTTCGGGAGTCGGTTACGTACGAGGAAGGATTAGCACCCTCGCAACGCTCAAAATTGGTACCAAGTTGAATAGTTTTCTGTCTTAATGTCAAAAATTTGAAAGAATTTAAAAATAGGATCCCTTTTTTTAAAACCGGAATTATTTAAGTTGAAAAAAATCGAGATTCCTTAGCTCCGAAAGAATACAAACATCACATCCAGCATGATAGGACACGATATTCTTAAACTCTCGTAACTAAAATCATCTCGTGATTTACAAAATCTATTTAGAAGGATACTTTAGGCATTTAGACAAACGGGAAATCGCAACCCAGTATGTTAGGGCACTATTTCCCGAATTCCTAAATATGAAAAACATTGCCTCATTTTAGAAAAATTTTTGGATAAAATATGACAATTAAATGAAATATAATTTTTAAAATAATGATTTGAGTAAAATTTAAAAATAATTTACTAAGAGTAATACTAAAAAATTATTAAAAAATGAAAGAGTTTGATATGATACTAAAATTATTAAAAATTAAAAATATATTAAAAATCAGGAAACATGGATTAAATCAAAATAAAAAGGGTTGAAAAACGAAGATGAACAAAAAATAAAATAAGAACAAACCGTAGAAAATAAGAACATAAGAGGGAGAGAAATTTGAGTGATAGCTCTCAAAAATTTTTATTGTTTCCCAAAACTCCAGTGTGTTTACAATGAAGGGAGAGGCCTCTATTTATAGTTGAACCTCCTCAAATCCAACGGTACAGATCAATTACATCAACGGTTATGATTAAAAAATATCTACAAATTAAATCTCTAAGATTACAAAATCATATCTTCTAAGATTGCATATCATATCTAAGATTGCAATCATATCTAAGATTGCATATCATATCTAAGATTGCATATCATTGAAGATTATATTTCCATATGAGTCAAGCTTGTAAATGGACTTTAAATCTTTTTAAGTAATAGGCCATTCCAGTCGGGCCAAATTATATTTGTAATTCTGAATTGAACTTGGACTTCGTTTTTTTTTGGGTTTATTATTTTTGTTTTTGGACTGATTTCTGGGCCCGAGAAAAATTGAGTGTCTACAGCTGCCCCTCTTTGCTCATTGTTGTGTAACAGGAATAGAGCAAAGAGTATAAAAGAACCAATTTTGCCCGGGCTCACCGAGTCTTGAGTTCTTGATCCTTGATCTTCTTTAAATGGCCTCTTGACGGCTTCAATCTGCTTCACTGCAACTCAAGAAGGCGATATCTGCTATCTTTGATCTGCTCCCCGTCTAATACAGAGACGCCAAATCTGTTATCTTTGATCTGCTCCCCGTCTAATACAGAGACGCCAAATCTACTTCTTCAATCTACTCCCGTCTAATCTGAGAGATGCCAATCATCATCTTGGATCTGCTTCGATGTAAACACATGAAGGTCGATCCGCTCCCGTCTAATCTGAGAGATGCCAAATCATCTTGGATCTGCTTCAATGAAGGTCTAATCTGTTATGTCTTTGATCTGCTCCCCGTCTAATACAGAGATGCCAAATCATCTTGGATCTGCTTCAATGAAGGTCAGATCTGCTGTGTCTTCGATCTGCTCCCCGTCTAATACGTTTAATACAGAGATGCCAAATCATCTTGGATCTGCTTCAATGAAGGTCAGATCTGCTGTGTCTTCGATCTGCTCCCCGTCTAATATAGATATGCCAAGTCATCTTGAATCTGCTTCAATGAAGGTCAGATCTGCTATGTCTTCGATCTGCTCTCCGTCGAATATGGAGATGCCAAATCTGTTTCTTCGATTTGTTCTCTGACAGTACAGAGATGCCAAATCATCTTAGATCTGCTTCAGCGTAAACATGTGAAAGCCAAATCTGTTATGTCTTCGATCTGCTCCTTGTCAACGCAAGGATGCCAAATCATCTTGGATCTACTTCGATGTGAAGACAACCGAAGGTTAGATCTGCTATGTCTTCGATCTGCTCTCTGTCGAATATGGAGAAGCCAAATCTGTTTCTTTGATTTGTTCTCTGAAAATACAGAGATGTTAAATCATCTTAGATCTGCTTTAGCGTAAACACGTGAAAGCCAAATCTGCTATGTCTTCGATCTGCTCCTTGTCAACGCAAGGATGTCAAATCATCTTGGATCTACTTCGATGTGAAAACATCCGAAGGTTAGATCTGCTATGTCTTCGATCTTCTCTCCATCGAATATAGAGATGCCAAATCTGTTTCTTCGATTTGTTCTCTGACAATACAGGGATGTTAAATCATCTTGGATCCGCTTCAGCGTAAACACCTACAGGTCAAATCTGCTATGCTTTAGCCTGTTACCCTACTGCTTAGGGGGTTAAGGAGCATCAATCTTCATTGTCCCTTGAAGGATATAACTTGTATAATGTGTATGAGTTCATGCCTAATGATTAGGATGCTATGATCGAAGTGAGTCAAATGCTCCTAATTAAACCTGTTATAATGCAAAATGTTTATGAATATGACCCCTATTCTAGACGTCACCACTCATTCTTTCGTCGAAGTTTATCCTTATTTCTCTCGAAGTATCATTCCTACTCAGCCTATGGGTTTGTACCATTCTTCAAATGCTATGACCCACCAAAAATGTCTGTAAGATGATCCTTTCTTAGGATCGAGTCTTTTGATTTGCCCAATCATCATTTTGGACTGAAGAAAGAATTTTCTCGAGTTCTTTCAAACCTCACTTACGTGAATTCTTCGAACAATTGTTCTGTTTTAGTTTCTTTTATTATCTAGAAATTTCCAGAGTAATGAGTAAAACTTCATTTGTGAAAATTATTTAGTTCATCTATCATTATTTTAATGCAACATACTTTAAGAATAATGGAAGATGAATTTAATCTTGAGAATAATTAGATTTGAATAAATTTGTCAAAAATTCAAAGGAAATTAATCTGAAAGCCTATCTTTGAGAAGAAAAAGAATCTAAAGATAGCAAACATGACAAAAGTTAGATGCCCTAGATATCGCCGCTTGAGCGTTTATATGCTAGCTCCATGAAGACTTTCTTGAATTCAACATGTGTTTAAAAGATCCAAAGTACTTTGTTGATGCCCCGATATGCAACGCGCTTCACTCTTTGTTGAATTAGATATAGCAAGAGTATCGTGTGCTCTTCAAAATTTGAGCTGCCCTTTCGGGTTTTCAACTCAAAACCCCTTTGGTCACAAGGCGCCCTTTACGGGTTTTCACCTTGGCCTCTTCATTTTTTTTCGAAAACTCAAGGCGCCCTTTGCGGGTTTTCACCCTGAATTCTTCTCTCCTTTAGACAAAGTACTTTTTGACTGAGTCTGAATTCACTGGATTGGGAAAACTCTTCCTATCCATTTCCGTTAAGATCAATGCACCCCCAGAGAAGGCCTTCTTCACGACATACGGCCCTTCCCAATTTGGCATCCATTTTCTTCTAAAGTCCTTCTGAATAAGGAGGATCCTTTTCAGTACAAGATACCCCTCGTGGAATTCTCTTGGTCGCACTTTCTTGTCGTAAGCTCGCATCATTCGTTTCTGATACATCTGACCATGACGAATAGCCTTTAGCCTCTTTTCCTCAATCAAGTTCAACTGATCATATCGCGATTGTATCCATTCAGCTTCATTCAACTTTATCTCTGACAAAATTCGAAGAGACGGTATTTCCATTTCAATGGGTAACACTGCTTCCATCCCATAAACCAATGAGAAAGGAGTTGCCCCGGTAGAGGTTCTGACAGACGTTCTGTAAGCTAAGAGTGCAAATGGTAACTTCTCATGCCAGTCTCTGTAGGTTTCAGTCATTTTCTCCACTATCTTCTTGATGTTTTTGTTAGCAGCTTCCACTGACCCATTCATCTTTGGGCGATACGGCGAAGAGTTATGATGCTTAATCCTGAACTGACTGCAAATTTCTGATATCGTTTTATTGTTCAAGTTCAGTGCATTGTCTAATATGATCCTTTCAGGCATCTCATACTGACAAATAATCTCTTTCTTCAAGAAACGACTTACAGCCGACTTAGTAACTGTAATAGCCCAAATTTAACTGGGCCTTAAAACCAAATGAAATAAATAAGTAAATAAAGGATTGTTTATTTAACAGTCCATATAAAGTCCAGTTTACAAGAGCCCAAACACAGGCCTAAATACCTCAGACCCGTTATACCCAAGCAGACCGGTTACAACCCAAAGAAGCCTAAAAAGCGCCCAAACAAACCAGACTTAAACTAGACCAGCCCAACTTAAACCAGACCCAAACAAACCCACCTAATACTAATAAACCCGAAGGCCCAAATAGTAGGGGCCCAAATGACTTTCAGATAGGGTTAGAAACCCTAGCTCTTCTTCTCCTCAGCACCGCAACGAAGTTCTGGAAACCCTTCGACGCATGCCATTCCAGTAGCCCCATCAGCGCCGTGATTCTAGGATCTGTGATCGGTGCACTAATCAGAGGCCAGAGATTCCCTTGCTCGATTGCCTGCAAGAAAAGGAAAGAAGCAAGAATCAGAATCGGGGTTTACTTTTTTAGATTTATTTGTAAAGCAGTATAAATAGATGTAATACGATGTAAAAGGCGGCGGATTTTGACAGAATAGAAAATATACTTACACATATTCATTCAGAGAAATACAAACAGTTTCTAAAAAGGTGATTTAATCGTTATCTCGTTCTTTATCTTTGAGTGCATATATATGAATTGTTTTAGCAAAAACTATTGATGTTCAAAGGAAAAAGGAGTTACCTGTGGAAGGACGAAGGTTTTAGACCCTCAGACCATCGTGTACGACGGCGCGTGGGCGCCTGTAGGACTGATGACCGGAGCGTGGCCTACGGAGGCCAGAGCCCGGAGGGTCTCTCCTCTTCCCTCTTTCAGTGGGTTTTTAAACTTTTTTTTTTTTTTTAAAACTTAGGTTTCAAATGATTTAAAACTAAGAATTTGGCTTATATAGCCTTGACGAAACGACGTCGTTTCCGCTTAAGTCAATAAGCCTAAAAACGGCATCGTTTTAAGACCCTAGGATCCGCGCGTTGACCCGATTACCTGGGGAGGATCCGCTTGTTTATGAGGATTAGGTTAATGACCCAATTAGTCCCTCCACCTTTTTTATGTTTACAATTTTATTTTATTTTATTTATGATTTGGCCCTGATATTTTGTTTCAGTTTAAATTTAGTCCTTGCAGTAACCATTTTAAGTCCTAGATTAAAACGATGCCGTTTAGGGACAAGAGAAAATTTCCCGATGAGTCCCTAGGGTATTAATGGTCGTTTCAATTAGGTCTGATCTCAGTTATTTTCTTATTAAATTAGCTACTGACTTTTATTTATGTTCAATTTAATCCTTTTTATCCCTTTTAATCTATTTATGACTGTTTATTTTAAACTTTATAGATATACTATTATATTTTAATATGAATATACGTATTATATATCTTTAAATTATTTACTTATATTTTATTATATTATATTACTTCATATCTTTCTATTATCATATTAATTAACATATATCATTACTTATTATTTATTATAATATATTTTTATCACATAATGTTTATATATCTTTATATTATATATTATATAATTATTTTATTATACATTATTTTATATTATTATCATTTATTATATATTATTTTTACAAACTATTATTATTTTACATTATTATTTATATATTATTATTATATTTTTACTTGTATTACGTATTCTTTATATTATTTATATATATTAAATATTATTTTACATATATACTTTCATATTATATATTATAATTATTTTATATTATTATGTCATCTTTTATACCATTATATATATTTTATCAATATATTATTATCATTAAAAGTTTTAACTTGTATTATATACTTATTTTTATTTATATGTTAATAATTACTTTACTTATATTCTATTATTACACATTTTGAAGATATTATAATATAATAATTTGTAATACGTATATTTCATCACTAATTACTTATTTCATATTATTCTAAACTTATATTTATATATATTATACAATTATTTTATTATAAATATAGATTCTTTCATATTTGATATTTTATACATTATTTTTCTAAACCATTATATTTTATATTTTTATATAATTATTATTCTTATAAATATATTTTTTATTATATATTATATCACATTTTTATATATGCTCATTCTATTTATCAATCATTTGTATTATACATATATTTTTTAAAACTTATGTTTTTATTATTATACAATATTTGCTTTTACTTTTATAATTTATTTTCAAATGCATTTTTTATATATGTGTTGAAATTGTATATCATGCATCATTTGTGTTTAAATATATGTTGAATTATATGTTTAGGGATTTTACCTATTCTTCGTAAATATGTATTGTGTTTTATGTATATTTTTCTTATTTAAAATTGTCATGTTTTATTTCTTATATATGTTGGTTAGTGTATGATATTTATCTGTTATGCTTTTACTTACCTATTATTATAATATGTTATCTCGTATGTTATGTTAATATGCTTCTTCATGCATCAGTTTTAAAAAAAAAAGACTTCAAAGTTTTCAAAAATAAAAAGGCAATGCTTGGTATTTGAAAGCTTCGAGAAAAGTAGTGCCCTAACTTATTGGGTTGCAACTTTTCTCGTTGAGTTCGAATAATCAAGTACCCTTCTAAGTTTTTTTAAGATTTTCAAAATACGAGCAACTGTCTTGGAAGTTCAAAGCGTTGTGTCCTAACTTACTGGATGTGGCGTTTTGTCGTTTCGAGATAGGGATTTCCAAAAAGGCTAACTTAATGTCAATATTTTGATACAAGTGAATCCCAATTTTCAAAATCAAAATATTTTAAAGAGGATTGTATCTTAAAATTTTTAAAATTTCCGACCTTAAAGACATTTGATAATTAATTAGGTATCAATTTTTGGGCGTTACGAGGGTGCTAATCCTTCCTTGTACGTAACCAACTCCCGAACCTGTTCTTTTTATTTTGTAGACCAAAACTAATAATTTTAAAACAAAATGTTTTAAAGGTGATCCAATCACACCTAAAAAGATTGGTGGCGACTCCCGTTTTCATTTTTTAAGTCGATTCCCATTTTTCCAAAACCTGATTTTAAAAAATGGTTTCGACAGTAACATTCACATAAGAAGCAGTCTCTACCCACTTCGTGAAGTAATGAATGACCACAAAAATAAAACGATGCCTATTTGAAGCTTTTGGTGATATTGGCCCAATGACATCCATGCCCCGCATAGAAAAAGGCCATGGAGAAGTCATAACGTGTAGAGGTGAAGGTGGTACATGAATCTTGTCTCCATAAATCTGACATTTATGGCATTTTTTGGCGTAGTTGATACAATCCCCTTCCAAAGTAGACCAATAATATCCAAACCTCATGATTTGTCTAGCCATCGTGAAACCATTAGCGTGCATCCCACAAACACCCTCGTGAACTTCTTCCAAGATTAACTTAGCTTCCACGGCGTCAACACATCTCAATAGTACTTGGTCCTTTCTTCTTTTGTACAAGATGTCCCCATCCAAAACGTAGTTGCAGGCTAATCTCCTTAAAGTTCGCTTATTATTTTCAGTTGCCTGTTCTGGGTATTTACGATCTCTCACATATCGTAATATATCATGATACTAAGGGTTATCATCCTTTTTTTCTTCCTCAATGTTACAACAGTGAGCTGGAGCCTCAAAGATACTCATCTGAATGGGTCTCATCTCCTCCTTTTTATTCACTTTAATCATTGAAGCCAAGGTTACTAGAGTATTTTCCATCTGGTTTTCGTCTCGTGGGATATAATTGAAAGTGATGTCATCGAACTCCTCAAGTAACCCTAAAACTACCTTTCAATAATTGATCAATTTAGGATCCCTTGTCTCCCATTCACCTTTAAGCTGGTAAATTACCAACGCGGAGTCTCCATAAACTTTCAAGGTTCTTATTTTTTCGCTCTATAGCCGCTCGAAGTCCCATGATGCACGCTTCATACTCGACCATATTGTTTGTGCAATCAAAATCCAACTTGCACGTGAATGGATAATAATCACCATTTGGGGATACCAAGACTGCCCCAATTCTATTTCCCACTGCATTGGATGCCCCATCAAAGCTCAACTTCCAAGAATAGTCCTCTGTAGCTACTACACACATCAACTCCTCATTTGGGAAATCAAAATTCAACGGCTCATAGTCTTCTAGAGCTCTACTAGCCAGAAATTCCGCTATCGTACTTCCTTTTATAGCCTTTTGGCTCACATAAACTATGTCAAACTCTGAAAGCAGAATTTGCCACCTTGCCATTCTTCCATTCAAAGCTGTTGACTCCATCATATACTTCAGAGGATTAAGTTTTGAAATAAGCCAAGTAGTATGATACAACATATATTGCCTCAACCTTCGAGTCGTCCAGATTAAAGCACAACACAACTTCTCAATTGGCGAATATCTCATCTCACACTCTGTGAATTTCTTGCTGAGGTAGTATATCGCCTTCTCTTTTCTTCCCGACTCGTCATGTTGGCCAAGCACACATCTCATAGAATTGCTAAACACTGATAAGTACAGAATTAATGGTCTACCTAGATTAGGTGGAGATAACACAGGAGTATTTAACAAGTATTGCTTAACCTTATCGAAAGCACTCTGGCATTCCTCATCCCAAGTACCTTGGTTGTGTTTTCTAAGGAGGCGAAATATAGGGTCACATTTCTCAGTTAATTGTGAAATAAACCGAGCAATATAATTCTACCTTCCAAGAAAACCCCGAACTTCTTTCTGAGTATGCGGTGAAGGCAAATCTTATATAGCTCTAACTTTGTCTGAATCAACTTCTATTCCTTTTTCACTGACCACAAAACCTAGTAACTTCTCTAACCTGGCTCCGAAAGTGCATTTTGCCTGATTAAGTTTTAACTAAAACTTCCTTAATCTCAAGAATATTTTCTTTAAAACCTCAATATGTTCCTCTTCTGTTCGAGATTTGGCAATCATATCATCAACATACACCTCAATTTCCTTATGCATCATATCATAAAATAAGGTCACCATAGCCCTTTGGTATGTTGCCCCTGCATTCTTTAGCCCAAAGGGCATTACCTTGTAACAGAAAGTCCCCCACAAGGTTATGAAGGTGGTTTTGTCCATGTCTTCAGGATGCATCTTTATCTGATTGTACCCTGAAAAACCATCCATGAAGGAGACCAACGAATATCCCTCTGTGTTGTCTACCAAAGTGTCTATGTGAGGCAGAAAGAAATTATCTTTTGGGCTAGCTTTGTTCAGATCCCTGTAATCAACACACATTCGTACCTTCCCATCCTTCTTAGGAACTGGTACAATGTTAGCTACCCATCCAGAATACTTCACCTCTTGTAAGAATCCTACATCAAACTGTTTCTTGACTTCATCCTTTATTTTTAATATGATATCTAGTCTCATTCTTCGCAACTTCTGTTGAACTGGTTTACAATCATGTCTTATTGGAAGACGATTCACCACAATATCAGTATTTAACCTTGGCATATCTTGATAGGACCATGCGAAGATATCCTTGAACTCTCATAACAACTCAATTAGTTATTGCCTTATATCATCAGCAATATGCATGCCAATTTTCACCTCTTTCCCTTCCTCTAGGGCTACATTCTCTACTGTCTCTTTCTCATGTGGCATGATTTGTTTCTCCTCCTGTTTCACCATCCTCAAAAGATCTAGAGACACATCATAATCCTGGACATCTTCAAAATCCTGTGATTCCTCTAAACACATGTCTTGCTCACGAGAGAAATCAGGATTTGTAATATCAATGCTCATGTCATTGATATCTAGGGACCTGTGAAGTATAAAGAATATACAAAGAATGAATGAATTTAAGAATGATTATTTATATGCTATGAATGAAAGAATAAGAATTGCCAAAATTTAACGGAATATTGGTTGATAAAAATGAAACAATACTCGTTCAAATTGATAAAGTTATGCTTTTTTAAAAAATAATAGATGATTGTAAGCCCATTTCACAAATGAAATCCTATTACTCCTAGGCTCTAGAGTAACAAGAATGTTTCGAGAATTACTCTGAAAAATTCTTAGAGACTACAGGAAGTTCCTCTATAGTCCAATTGTTTAGAGAGCTTCCCGATTCGTAAGGGCGAATGCCCTCAAGTTTTCCTTGCTCCGATCCTTTGTCGTGTATTGCTCTCTTTCTCCCTATTAATTTTAACTAATTAGGGTCTTTCTATAAACTTGGATGCATATGATACAATGAGATGCTATGAAATGTAAATGCATGAATGCAAAAAGATGTCGATTCTGATTCAATTTCATTTTAGAAAACGTTATTTAAGGAACAAAAATCTTTTCATAAAACGGATTACAAATACACTTTCGCCAGTAGGCCTAGAGTCTTAACCCTATCTAATAACAATGTTAACTCTTGTCCTCTGTCTGACGATGACTCATACATTATACTCAGCGTTCTAGCTTGTACTGCCAAACCCTGCAAGTGTTCAGCAACCTCTCGAATCTGAACTAAGGCTTCCCCCATGTGATAATCCCTATTTCCAACTTGATCCTGAAGATGGTGAAGTTCTCCCTTCCACTGTTCTTCTCTTGCTTCGAGCTGCTCAATCCGTAGCTCACAGCCCTGTAGTGCTGCTTCCAACCTTCTAATATCGTGCTTCATTTTCTCGATCTTATTCAATCTTGCCTTTAACTCGACTGCAAGGTTACGATTTCGGTGATGATGAAGAGATCGTCCAAGTTCAGCCACCTTAGTTTTTAATACTTGATTTTCCTTCTCTAGGGCCTGATTACGCAACTACATCTCTTGGAACTTCTTCTCTCAATACTCGGCTTTGGCTCTTTCTTCCTGAATCTTTTGCTGCCACTGTTCTAGAGATCTCCCTAATCCGACCCTTTTCAACGTTACCTGGGCCTTTTTGTAGTGCGTCTTTAAATCATCTCGATCTTCCTCTTTTCCTTTTTCACCTTCTCGACTTCCATCTTTTGAACATCAATATCGAGACTTAAGCACATTTTTTCCTCTTCGAGCTTCTCAATCCTCTTTTCAATTTCTGAATTCTTTCTCTCGAACTCTTGCTTCATAACCTCCAACTCTGATGGAATCACTCGTAAACTCTCCTCTAATGATCGAGCCACTCCCAAAATTGGCCTAGGGACATTATCATTGACTCTCCTACTAAACTACCCTTTATACTCAAGGATTGACGTAGAGCTTTCAGTCAAGATCTTCATACAGAAAGGCTTCTTCCAAGCCTCAGAAATCTCTCGTATCTTCTTCTTATAGTGATCTCCTTTATAAGAGAAATCACTTTGAGCTAGACCCTGTGTAACTGGCATGAACTGTCTCGCTCTATATTGCCTTAGAACAAGCAATGGTGCATATCCAACAACTCCCTAAATTCCTGACAAAGGGACCCAATCAAAACTGCCACAGCAGTAAAGGACTTCACTAGGAACTGACTAAGGAGCCTTCCACATAACATCTTCCTCTCGAAGATTCTGAAGAATGTTCATCCACCTCTCCTATGAAATGTCATCTCTCCTCGGCATGTCTACTGCTTCTTTTAAGGGAGAATAACCCTCAAAGAATACTCGGCAAGAAACCTTATCAAGCTTCTAAAAATGACTGTGGAACCAAACCAATAGTAACTGTACATATCCAATGAATCTACCTTCGCCGGCTCTCCGACATGCACTCAAAGATCTAAATGTCTCAGCTAGGATTGTTGGTACCGGTGTATTCTGCTCACCAATGCGATCGAACAAATCCGTAACTGCCTCATCTATGTGCCCCAACGCTGTTGGGAAAATCACAATGCCGTAAATACTCAAAGCCAGGACGTTGAGCCTTTTCTTTACGTCTGGATATATCGATATCAAATCCCTCAAAACGGCTTATGGAATGCACTTACTATCACCCTTTTGCTGTATACGAGCTACAGCCCACTGGTCACTCATCCCAGTAATCATCACCAACCTTTTTGCAAAAGTTGGAAGACTAGCAGGCTTAACATAAGCCTTGTGACCCTGAATCCTCAAGCAAAGCAGTAAAGTCGTATACTCCTCCAAAGTAGGTCAAGATCAACATCACCAAATGTAAAGCAACTATAAGCAGGGTTCTAGAACTTTACCATAGCTCGAAACAAGTGCCTATCTACTTTGACGTCTAGCAAATAGAGAAGGTCTCCATAATTCTGATAGAAAAGCTGCTTAGCCTCATCATCCCATTGGGCTCAAATGTTTCTCAGCTCCTGAAACTCATTCTGCATCGAATTAATACGGGTGAAGTCCCATAACTCTGACGTATATTCCTCAGTGACATTATCTCCTTTCTCTAACTGGGTTTTCTCTGACTAGGAACAGACAGAAGCATTGTCCTCCACTCTATCAAGGTATTCATTCCTTATTACAAAACTTTCTAATCTAGAAATCGAGCCATGAATCGACACCTTTAAATGCCAAATGACATGCAATGACAGCAAAATAAAAATAGGTCAGTATCATGATAAACAAGTACTTACAAGGGTAACTTACTAAAGGCTATCACTATCTTTCCTAAACTCTTTAAAGTTCACTATATGAGTTTTAGCTCTAAAGCAAGGGTACCTGAACCAGCAGATTCCTTGGTCTTCACCCATTATAGGCTCATATAGACCAAGTTCAGTTTAGGGGGACACATTTCCCTATGACCATACGGAGATGAAAATCTCACGAAGACATAGGTACAGTATTTCGGAAGCAATCCACTAGCTCATACGAAGGTGAAAACCTTACGAAAGCGTAGCTTCTCACTCCCACTTAAGAGTGTGACCACAACGGTCATGCAAATGTAATGTACAGCAATAAGGTAACAAACATATGCAACAAACACATGTAAAAAGGATCCAATTTTAAATTTTCCAAACTTCCGACATTAAGACAGAAAATATTCAATTTCTTGGCCTGACTCTCTTAAGTCCCCAGTGGAGTCGCCAAGCTGTCGAAACCATTTTTTAAAGGGATGTTTGAAAAATGGGGATCGACTTTTGAAAAATGAAAACGGGAGTGGCCACCAACCTTTTTAGGTATAATTGGATCACTTTATAAAACGTTTTGGTCTAGAAAATTAAGAAAACAGGTTCGGGAGTCGGTTACGTACGAGGAAGGATTAACACCCTCGCAACGTCCAAAATTGGTACCAAATTGAATAGTTTTCTGTCTTAATGTCAAAAATTTGAAAGAATTTAAAAATAGGATCCCTTTTTTAAAATCGAAATTATTTAAGTTGAAAAAAATCGAGATTCCTTAGCTTTGAAAGAATACAAACATCACATCCAGCATGATAGGACACGATATTCTTAAACTCTCGTAACTAAAATCATCTCGTGATTTACAAAATCTATTTAGAAGGATACTTTAGGCATTTATACAAACGAGAAATCGCAACTCAGTATGTTAGGGTACTATTTCCTGAATTCCTAAATACGAAAAACATTGCCTCATTTTAGAAAAACTTTTGGATAAAATATGACAATTGAATGAAATATAATTTTTAAAATAATGATTTGAGTAAAATTTAAAAATAATTTACTAAGAGTAATACTAAAAAATTATTAAAAATGAAAGAGTTTGATGTGATACTAAAATTATTAAAAATTAAAATATATATAAAAAAATCAGGAAACATGGATTAAATCAAAATAAAAAGGATTGAAAAACAAAGATGAACAAAGAATAAAATAAGAACAAATCGTAGAAAATAAGAATGTAAGAGGGAGAGAAATTTGAGTGAAAGCTCTCAAAAATTTTTATTGTTTCCCAAAACTCCAGTATGTTTACAATGAAGGGAGAGGCCTCTATTTATAGTTGAACCTCCTTAAATCTAACGGTACAGATCAATTACATCAACGGTTAAGATTAAAAGGTATCTACAAATTAAATCTCTAAGATTACAAAATCATATCTTCTAAGATTGCATATCATATCTAATATTGCATATCATTGAAGATTATATTTTCATATGAGTCAAGCTTGTAGATGGACCTTAAATCTTTTCAAGTAATGGGCCATTCCGATCGGGCCAAATTATATTTGTAATTATGCACTGAACTTGGACTTCATTTTTTTTTTGGGTTTATTATTTTTGTTTTTGGACTTATTTCTGGGCCCGGGCAAAATTGAGTGTCTACAACCGCATTCTTTGAAGTTAACCGGATGTATTAGGTACATTAAGTGTACCAAATTTCGAGATTTATTGGGCATTAGAAGGCTTCCGATTAACATTAGGATGAATGCTTAGGCATGTTGTTCTTTTTCAAGGGCAACTGCGTGCTCATCAAGTTCATCGAAGTTATTTTCCAACCATTTGATATCAATCCGACCACCTTGAAACTTATTCGATACTGTCCCTAGTAGTGTGGTGCAAAAGTCCTCCCTATCAGGAATGGTCATTGGCCCGGTAACAACTGACCCATCAATTAGTAACCCCAGTTGTAAAGCCACGTCCTCTAGTGTGATCGTACACTCACTGTATGGAAAATGAAATATGTGTGTCTCGGGTCTCCATCTTTTCACCAATGTGCTGATAAGTGTGGGATCCAATTTACAGCCCCTGAGCATATAAGACACATGTAAACCAACATCTTGCAAATGAAACTGAATTAAATTGGGTGCGCTCTTTGATAGATTGTGTATGAAACCCTTCAAAACCCGATCATTCACCTATTTATATCAAAAAAATAAATTTTAAATTTAAAAATTTTTAAAAATTTAAAATTAACTTAATTAAAATTAATAAAAAATTTCCTTACCATTGTCAATTGCAAGGCAGAAATATGCTTGTTGTCGAAACAAATAAGAGAACTTGTCATTTGTGAAAAAGTAATTAAAATGAATAATTTACGAAATAATAAAGTAAAACTAGAGTATTTTTATAGAAATTTATTAGAAAATTTGGAACTAATCTTGAGAGAATTGAGAGAAATGAGAGAATAAAGAGAATGAAGAGAATTGGATTTGAGTGAAAAGAGTAGAAAATGGTCTAGGTTTATATAGGAAAAAAAAGTTACTGTTGGGCCATTTATAATTTGAATGTTGGGAATTTACTGTAGGAGGCATGCATGCCCAAGTGAACAAACTTTAAGGGAAAGCATGTTCAGTTGGATGCATTTTTACACATTCTCTCCAAAAACAACATATTCCTTAATTTTCCCCAAAAAAGACCTATTTTAAAAAGTAATTTTTTTAGCATATTTGGCTAATTTAGCCCCAAAATCAAGCTCAAGTGCTCCAAAATGACATGAAATAAATAGTGATTATTATAATTATCCTAAAAAAATTTTTAAAAAAAATACTGCAATAATATATTGAAGCCCAAGTGCCCTGAAAATGAAATAAAATGAATAGTGATTATTATATTTATCCCAAAAAAATTAAAAAAAAGTTTATTGCAGCACGATACTTAAGCCCAAGTGCCCCAACAATGAAATGGATTAAGTAGTGATTATTATAATTTTCCCTGAAAAAAAAACCTTTCCTCGTCTTTGGGTGTCTAGTATCCACTGTAAGTTTTTCCCCGTTTGAACATTGCTCTTTGCTTTACTTTACTTTACGACTATGTCTTCCTAAGGTACTACTAAATGAAATGGAAAGATCTTATCAACGTCCATGAATGATAAATCATAGATTGAACTGCTAAATTGGAAAAGTTGGGTATTATCATATAGCTTTGTTTCAACTAGGTTCACAAGTTGGAGATAAGCATACTTGAACTGTTGACATTCGCTATAGGGTTTACCACCACTGTCAAAGAGTTGAACAATAGAATTTTCGTGGTGTTGAACAATAGAATTTTCGTGTTGTCAAAAAGTTGAACAATGAAAATAGATCGCGCCTGTTGTTCTTCAGTACCTCAGTGGTAGATCAATCGACTATTAACTAATTGATCATAGGTTCGAATCCTACTTGAGGAGATTTGAATCATTTTGAATAAAAACATCGAATCAAATCAATATCATGAATAACAATATCCAAGCTACCAAGATGATTCATTGCCGATAAATGAATAGTAGAACATAGGAAGATCTTTTATCCACACTGAATACAAAAATTGTTGCCTAGCCTAATCAAAAGAATTCTTTTGCACCCTTTCTTTTCGATAATCTACCAACTTCCATGTGCAATCATTTGATGATATATCAACTGATTGCTTTTCCACTATCACCATTTGCAAATAGTTTACAAATAAATCCCAACAAAAAAAGAAAAAAAGGAAAAAAAAATAAAATGTATCGTTGGGGATGAAATTCTGTCATTTGTATCCCCTTTGACAGAAAACGAAGGGATCGATTGATATTTTTTTTATTGTATCCATTGGAACTGACAAGACTCAAACCTATAGCCTCATCTAATAATTTTAAATTAAATATTATAATTATTTAAATATGAATGTAGTAATATGATGGAAAATAAAGAGTATTGTTGTTAGTTTAAAAGTTTACTCAAACGGGTGCTTTTATATATATTATAGATAATTAGATTTATGGGTGGAAGGAAAAATATAAAAGAAATATATTTATTAAAATTTTATGTAAAAATTAAATGAAATTTTAATTGAAATGATAAAGATAAAAGAGTTAAAATATATAATGTTGTAGGTTCAATTCTCACTTATGTATGGATTATTATTTATTTTATATAAAATATAAAAAATAAAAATATTTTTATAATAATATAATTATTTTGTAAAATGATGATTTTTAGTTATTTCTCAAGTAAATTAGTATTCTATTATACTAACTCAGTCAAGAACTCTAAGTAAATATATATAATTAATTACCACTCATAACTTTTTAATTAAAATTAAAAATAAAATAGATTAAATTAAAAATTAATCATATATTTTAAATTAAATTAAATTAAAGAAAAGTGAAAATTTTATTTTCTTTTATTTTCTTTATTCCTTTCTTTCTTTTATCTTCATCTTCTTCACTTCTACAACTAAATCCACAAATTTTTTGTTCTAAATTTCCTTCCATTCCTTCCAAAAATTCATCAAATCTCAAATACTCTTTTCTAATGATCATAATTTTTGAATCTCCAGTGACCCACACCATCAAATCTCAAATATTCATTTCTTCAAAATTTAACAAAACCCAGTTATTTCAAGTTAGAATCCTTAATACATAGTATATATTTGTATTTTATGGCATCCAAATCACCATGAATATTGGCTATCTAGTTTTGTCCCTTAGTTGTTAGTTTACAATGTTCTATCATCTAATACAAATACCAACAGATGCCTCCATAGATGAATATGCAAACCTGTTAAAATACTGGAAGAATTCATTTTATTTATCACCTAATGTACTATACTTATACTTAATAATTAACTAACTTCCTAACAACAAAAACTACTTAGTTACATGCTAACTGACAAGCTAGCTAATCCTTTTAACACTCCCCCTCAAGTTGGAGAATGATATACATCTTTCATTCCCAACTTGCTGACAAGATGATCATGTTGAGCCAGACCTAAACCCTTGGTTAAAATGTCTGCTTGTTGATCTTTAGTTGAAACATGAAACGTCTGCACAACACCTTTTTGTATCTTTTCACGCACAAAATGACAATCGATCTCGATGTGTTTCGTTCTTTCATGAAACATTGGGTTAGCAGTAATCTGCAATGCCGCCTGACTATCACAAAATAGCGCTGCAGGAATCTCGTGCCTGATTCCAAGCTCTTCAATCAACCCTTTAAGCCATACCAGCTCAGCAATAGTGGAAGCCATGCACCTATACTCAGCTTCTGCTGAAGAAAGTGACATTGTATTTTGCTTCTTTGACTTCTAGCAAATCAGAGAATTAGCTAACTTGATGCAATATCCAGTAACCGACCTACGCATCATGAGACAACTTGCCCAGTCTTAATCACGTATGCATTCAATACTGGCTTTGAACTAGCTGATTAGAAAATTCCTTGTCCTGGATGTTGTCGAACATACCTAACAATCTGTAAGGCTGCCTCATAATGAACCTTTTTAGGAGCTTGCATGAATTGGCTTAGATGTTGAACTGCAAAAGTAATGTTCGGACGTGCATGAGTCAAGTAAAGCAATCTGCCTATCAACCTCTGATAAACCGTAACATCTTCTAACATCCCGTCCAGTGTATTCCCATAAACCTGTTTATCATAGTCTGCTGTATTATACTTTGCATTCTGCTTAAGTGGTGTTGAAGCACAATGTGCTCCCCCTAGACCCAAATCAGCTATTAACTCGAGCGCATATTTCTTTTGATGTAACACAATGCCTTCCTGGAACGAACCACTTCAATGCCAAGGAAATACTTAAGCTGCCCAAGGTCCTTCATCTTGAAGTTAAGGTGTAAAATACCCTTGAGTTCTTTAACCATTTCTCCACCATTCCCAGTAATTAGAAGATCATCAACATATATAAGCAACAATACTATTTTTTCACCCTTGACTTTGGTAAACAACAAATAATCATATAGATTCTGAATATATCCATTATCAACAAGAGCTTCAGTCAACTTTAAATTCTATTGACGAGAAGCTTGCTTTAAACCATATAGTGATTTGAGCAGCCTACAAACCTGAGATTTAGACTCCTCCTGGCTGCGAAAACCTTCAGGCATGGACATATACACCTCTTAATGCAAATCACCCTGAAGAAAAGCATTGAATACGTCCATCTAAAACAATGGCCAGTTAAACATGGCTACCAATGAAATAACAGTACGCACAGTAACCTACTTCGCCACAGGAGAAAAAGTGTTATAAAAATCAATCCCTTTATGCTGATTATAACCCTTAGCAACCAAACGCGCCTTAAACCTTTCAACCGAGCCATAGGAATTATACTTCACCTTATACACCCATTTGCAGCCACTTGGTTTTTTTTCCAGGGGGTAAATCAACCACCTCCCACGAGTCATTTGCCTCAAGAGCTTGTATTTCCTGCTGCATGCTTCAATCCATCTCTTATCACTAATTGCCATCTGATATGTGTGGGGTTCAACAATAGAGGACAAAGAGAGGGCAAACATACGAGAATGAGAGGGTAAATGAGCATAAGAAATAGAGTTAGATATAGGATACGTACCTGTAAGCAAAGTGGTAGATGAAGAAGGATTGGTGGAACAAACAAAGTCTGATAGCCAAGAAGGAGGTTTAGAGACTCTCAAAGATTGACTAGAATGAGCAGTGGGTGATGCAGTAGGAGTAGGCAACTGATCAGCAGAAAAATCAAAAGATGACTCAACCAGTGACCTAGGTGATGCACCACTAGCATTAGAAAAAAGAAAAGAAACACTCTGTGGTGTAAAAGGTTCCTGAAGCGCTTCATGCATAGGAATGATAGGGATATGAAGAAAATCATAGTCAAGCTCAGGCAAAGATGAAGAAACTGGAAATAAAGGAGAATTTTTAGCAAGTGACTGGAAAGGAAAAAAATTCTCATGAAATATAACATCACGACTAACAAAGAAAGTCTTGTAATGAATGTTCAAAAGCAAATAACCCTTTTGGACAGTTAAATACCCCATGAAAACTAATGGAATAGATTTAGAGGTGAATTTATCATTATTGTGAAGCACTATTGCAAAGCAAAAACAGCAGAAAACATGGAGATGAGACAAATTGGGAACCCTCTTATGAAGCAATTCAAAAGGGGATTTCCAATCTAAAACGGAGGTAGGCAACAAGTTAATCAAGTAGCAGGCCATCAAGACACACCCACCCTAAAATTTTATGAGTACATGAGACTGAAATTTAAGGGCACGGGCAATATTGAGAAGATGTTTGTGTTTACGTTCAGCTGCCCCATTTTGTTGTGGGGTATGCATACATGAGCTTTGGTAGACAATTCCCTATGAAGAAAAAATTCTTTCCCTACATGATTAAAAAACTCGGAACCATTTTCGCTCCTAATAGTTTTAATGAAAGTAGAATAATGATTTTGAACATAGGCAACAAACTGTTGTAAAATAACTATGGCATCACTTTTAAGACGAAGAAGATATACCCATGTCATTCTAGTGAAATCATCGACTATTGTGAGAAAATATCTATGCCCACTATGGGTTGACACACGATATGCACCCCAAAAATCAATGTGGATAAGAGAGAAAGGTTGTTCCCGTGTATGACTAATAGGAAAAGGTAAACGTGATTGTTTTGCAAGAGGACATACACCATAGTGCTTAACATGATCACAATTAATGAGATTAGAATCAAACTGAGACATTTTATTCATAGTACTTAAGGAAGAATGGCCAAGTCGAGCATGCCATAGAACACCAGGATTGGATAAATGTGGTAAAGAACTAGATGACAAACATGAATTGAAATTAGAATTGACAAACAAGGACTGAATAGACCGATTTTGCGGTGATGATAAAGTTGGTGAATGAAATGTGTACAGACTTCCTTTGACTCTACCAATCTCCTTCATCTTTCCACTGTAAGGGTCCTGTATAAGACAAAAATGTGGATAAAAAAGAACACAATAGTTTAGTTCTTTGGTGAGTTGAGAAACAGGCAAGGGATTAAAGTGAAAATCTAGTACATGTAAAACTTTGGACAGGGTAAGCAAGGGAGTCAATGAATAAGCTCCATAATGATCAATTTTGGTTGTTTTACCATTTTCCAATTGAACAAAAGATGGAGAATCACATTCAACAAGTGAATGCAAACACTCAAGATTAAATGTCATGTGATTGGTAACTCCTGTGTCAAGAATTCAATCCTGTGATGAGGGACCAAAACTAGTACTTGCCATATGAGCTGATGCTTGCACCCTAGATCCTTTTCCCAACAGCTCCAAAATCTTTTGATACTGCTCAGGTGTAAACACAGGTACCTGAGACGAGCTCGAACTCACACTACCAAAGCAGAAATAAAATTCGAACCTGTATCTGTGATAATTGCACTATTGGAAAAAGTTCCCTTCTTCTTTGTAAACTTAAAATCCGCAGGATAGCCAATCAACTTATAACATGTTTCTTTTTTATGACCCTTGATATGGCAGTAATCACAAGTCCCAGTAAACCATTTTTTAGACTGCACTGGTTGGTTAGATGCACCAGAATATAATGTAGTAGATTCAGAAACCAATGAGGCTTTTTCAGTATTATGATGCTGCCCTTCCTCTTGAATAAGCAAGGAATATGCTTGGTTCACTGATGGCAGAGGTTTCATAAGCAAAATCTAGCTACGAACTATTGAATAAGAATCATTTAATCTCATAAGAAACTGGAATAACTGCTGTTACTTCAAATTTTCAACATTCGTTTTCGTAGATTCACAGGTGCAAGAAACAAGGGGAGCAATAGCATCATATTTGTCCCACAACAATTGAAGTCTGGTGTGATAAACCGAGATAGATGACGTACCTTGAACATGCGTAACAATCTCTCGATGCAAGAAATAAATCCGAGATCCATCCACCTTATCAAAATGCTCTTTCAAATTAAATCATACAAGGGCTGCACTGGATGCAAAAACTATCCCAGCAAAAAGCTCTTGGCTGACAGAATTCAAGATCTAAGTTAACACCAAAGCATTACAACATTCCCATTGTGGCTATAAAGCCGCTATAGTATATTCAAACAAACAAGAACTATCAATAAAACCAACTTTGTTCTTAGCAAGCAAGGCTATACGCATTGAACGACTCCATATATTATAATTTTCAACTCTAGTGAGTTGATGCGAAACCAATAAAGTCCCTGGAGTATCGGAGGGATGTAGATACAGGGGATGAGAAAGATCAATTTGCATTGTGCTCGGATTCACCACGTTACAAAGAAGAAAAAAAAACGAAAAATGGAGAAGAAGAAAAAAAACTCACAAAACCAAAAAAGAGTAGCCAGAAACGATGATCAGAGGAAAGAAAGAACCAAAGGAAGCAGCCAGAAACAATGATCGGAGCAGTGAAGCAGAAGAAATAACTGGCAATCTGATACCATGTTAAAATACTGGAAGAATTCATTTTATTTATCACCTAATGTACTGTACTTATACTTAATAATTAACTAACTTCCTAACAGCAAAAACTAATTAGTTACATGTTAACTGACAAGCTAGCTAATCCTTTTAACAAAACCTGATCCAAGCTTTGCTCTTACGATATTTCTAATATAAATACTAGAATTAACCCTCGAAAAACCGACTGTAAACTTGCCTTAATCTTAAAAATAATTACATGGTAGCTGTCTTGAGAAGCATGCATTGCACATTTGTATATAAACCCCAAGCATATAACATTTAACAACGGATTCAAAGAAAACTTACACAAAATAAACAATAAGGCTTGTTCTTCTGCTCTTTTTCTTCCCATTTGCTTCCTTTTGATTGTTTCAGAATGTTTCACTGTTGAATCTGATCCAATGACTTGCAAACCAAGTGGCGAGGTAAGAGGGGAAAACCCCCCAAGGGATGTAACAAATACCATGACTCCAATTGTTGCAAAGAAGGTGAGCTCTACAACATTTACAAGTGTTCCCCATGAGTTTCGAACTATACCAAGGTGATCTTGACTTTCAATGGCTTCGATAGCAATGAAGATGATGGTGGACCGTCTGAATGAGATAACAATTATCACTCCAATAATAAAGAATTTGTGGTGGTGGCACTTTAGATCGGATGGTTCAACAAGATGAAAAGGTGTCGCAAGTTTGTTAAGACTTATGGTAATGGAAAAAGTGTTAAGGCTCGGATAGTCGACAAATATGACTCCATGATAAGATATGATGCCGAACATGGTTACCAACCACTATGTGATAACAACATCGTGAATGCCTTGGATGCAGTCTGAAAGGCCTTAAGGGTGACTAAAGATCAACAGGGTGGGATGGTCATTCATTGGTCAGATACATGATTTGATTTCATCATACACACAAGCAATCTATACTTGTTGTCTTAAGTTAAAAGAACAATGATATATTCAATAGTCCTAAGATTACCAGAAATTAAATCCTACTTTTCACAAAACTGTAGCTATATATTACTAGGCATTTGACTATAAATAAATATATTTCATGCTTACTGGGTTATTTTATTTGCATTGTCAAAACATATTTCTAAGTTCTATTGATTATTTTATATGACAGATGTTTTTTTTTATATATATAAAAAAAAATCAATTCAAGTTATTAGGATCACACATAATCCACTAGCTCTATCATATTGTAAAACTATTAACAGTTTCGTAGGAGCTTCAACAAACATCTGCACATCAACCTCCTTGTCAGACACAATTTTAGCTAAACGATCTGAAGCTAAATTTCTCTCTCTCGAGATATGTATTATATGCCATTATCTTATATGCTATAAGGCCTGAATGATCCTACTCAAAGTAGAATTTGAAACAGCTGAAACCCCTTCTTGAATTGCTTTAACCACCTCTAAACAATCAGATTGGATCGACACCTTATCACCCCCTTGTCTCTATAAAAGAACTACCCCATCCAAAATACCCTAAAGTTCAGCATCAAATATTAAAAAAACTCCAACATAACAATTATAACCAAGGATCCAAACCCATCTCATTATTATATTTTATGTTATATTTATATAAGCTAAGTTAAACAACATCATAATTGGTATGATAAAAATACTAAATTAATTTGAAAGTTGATGCCTACAATAAATCATATGTATGTACAATATATAGCAAAGTTTTTCAATATTTTAAGAAACAAATTTAAGTTGCATATTTATTAGGTTGACATACAAGTATTTTAATTCAACAATTTTGTGGGTCCATTATTTTAATTAAAATTTGTTGCTAAATTTTATGTACTCAGAGATCAATTTTAATATTTTTATTAAATTAATAATTTATTAATTGTATTGTAAAATAATAATTCATGCCACAAATTTTAGTGTAATAATATTCCAACTCAAATTATTTTGAAAAATAAATATTTAACTAATAAATCAAATTGATAAATACTCGATTAATAATACACTATTAATTGCAGGGTATGAAAGTATGTCAATCAAACATCAATTTCAATTATTTGTTATTTTAATAATTGTGGAAATCACACGTTAATATCAATTCAATTTTTGACTTTTATAATTAGGCATTTTTAAGTATGATACATTTCTCATTTTGGTCCTTAATAATTGGGGATATTGCATGTTAAGGTCTAATTAATTTTTTCACTTTGAAGTATGATATATTTCTCATTTAAGTCCTTACTATTTAATTTACATTTCACCAACATGTTACATAATAAAATATTTAAAAAAAAAGTAAAATTATTTGTAATTTTCTTTCATAATTTGTTTTACACATTAAAGTCTTTTACATTTGGCAAAACAATAAATTTAGCCCTTAACATTTATATCTTTTATCAATTTGGCCATTTTTTTAAGCTAAATTTGGCCATCAACCAATTAAAAAGTTAGATTTGACAATCAAACCTTTAAGAAAGAGTCAAAATATTATTTTTAATTGAAAATACTAACAAAAACATTAAGTTTTCAAACATGGCAGCTCGTATAACAATCCACATATATCTCGTTATTATTTTAAAAAATAATGTTTTTTTAAATAATGATTTTTAAAAAATAATGAATTTTTTAATGAATTTTTAATTTTTATTTTTATAATTTTAAATTATTCATGACTTAATTGAACAAGAGACCTTAAAACTATGCCCTTTGATTAAATTAGATACATAAACTATTTTTTTGGTTGAACAGGTACCTAAACTTTATTTTCGTAACCAATGCTGGCCTCTTCTGTTACATCCATTAAAAAAACATGTGTCATTTATCTTAATTCAACTAGAAAATTGAAAAAAAATAAAATAAAGAATTATATTAATATTAAATAAATAAAAATATCCTCTCCCTCTCCATCTTCTCTCTCCCTTCCCTTTCCCCTTCCCCTACCCACTCTCCATTTTTAAATTTGATTTTATGTAACAAGAGATTAAGCTTAAAATGAAATCGCCTTGATAATATATCAAGATGAGATCATATAATGATAAAATTATGATCGAAAGTGAATAAAAATCCCATAATTGGCTTTACCTATCATTTGTGCCAACTAGAAGTCCTGTTATTGAATCTATTAAGAAAGTAAGGTTGTTGACCCAAGTTAGATACTGAGTGTATCTAAGCTATTACATGTATGGTATTGATTTTCTAATAAAGACATACACTCTAAGAGAAAATGAGAGTAATACCACAACATGTGTTTCATACCACGTGCATTATTCGACCAATTGGGTAAGTGAAGAATTGATCTCTATTTCAAATTTGTGTGAGACCCACAAGATCAAGTAGGATATCTATTTAATACACTTATGACCTTCAACTATGTCTTGAAGTTTCAATTCAATGTTAGCTACGTTAGAATGTTACCAATGGTCATAAATGATTCCATCTAATGGAACATGTTTAGAAAGTAATTGAATTGAAATTGAATTGAAATTGAGAGATTCAAGAAAAAGGAAAGATCATTTCAATGTTTCATTCAATTGTATTTATGGGTCGACTAATTGTATTTTATATTCTAGACACAATTGTAAATACAAAAGTATATTATATTATTGATACAAAAGAGATCACGAAAAACTTGAAGGTACTGCATATTTACTCTACTTAAATTTTCGAGCTGCTATATATACCTAACAGTTATATAGTACCCAGCTCTCAAGAATAAAGTATATTGGTTGCACGGACTGCTATTTCCGGGTATGAACCTAGAAGAGAAATGAGAAAAGAAATAAAAATCTCTCAACACTTAATAACGAGAGTTTTGTGCTCCTTAGATGCGAGTGGGAGATCTAGAGTTGGACACCCGTAACGGGCAGCCTATAAATATTTTTTCTCCACACTGCCATAGGACAGTCACTTAAATTAAAAAATAATTAAATAAATTATTCTAAAAAATTAAATAAAAAATCTGCAAAGCAGTTCCTAGAAACCCAATTATAAGAAATTTTCAATTGTGGTTTTGTTGTACACCCAATTATATGAAATTATACACAATTCTCAATTCTTCTCTCTTGTTGTGGGAAAATAGTGCTGTGGATGTGTGAATATTTACCATTCTTATTTTTGTTCTGGATCAGTACATCTACGATCCGAAGTATTTTCCCTAATTGTCATTACTTTTACAATAATCTTTGTATGTTAACTTCGGTCCGTCCAACGGTGGATGGATCAAGATAAATACGGATGGAGCGGTAAATACAAATGGGAGTTTGTCAGTTGTTGGGGGTGTTTTGAGAGACACTGTTGGGAACTGGATTGAAGGATTTTAAAGGTTCATCGGAAAGGGGTCAACGGTAAATGCAAAGTTGTAGGCAATCTTTCATGGCCTAGAAATCGCACAGAGCAGAGGAAATGATAAGGTTATTTTTGAAATCGATTGTATGATGGTAATGGAGAAGATTAAGGAGGGGTTGAAGAGTATACCTACAATGACTATAATCAGAAAAATAAAGATTATGCAACGACAATTTGTTGATATCAAATTCCAATTTGTGCGTAGAGAAGGGAACATGGTTGTAGACTGATTAGCGATGAATTATTCCTCAAATGCAGAGAGTTTAGCTAAGATAGAATTTCCTTCATTTCATGTTAATAAATTACTTTTAGAAGATAAACTAGGAGAAGCCATTGTAAGAACAAATTGAAATCAAAATTAAAATCAAAATTTTATTTATATAATTAAATTAAAATAAAAAAATTAATGTTAAATAAAAGTTCACGGAGAATAATATAAATAAAAATAAAATTAATGTATAAACTTGAGATATATCCTTATATATATGTCAAGAGATATTGTGTTTAATAGGGTTGCCTTCCTACTCTATAAACTCACACTCAACATACAGTAGGACGACAATACCTGGATTGAAGACAATTTTGGACCCGACCCTCTTTCAACAAAAATAAAAATCTTAAATTATCTCTTATGAATTATAAGAGACTGAATGTCGCTTTCATGGCTTAGGTGATGAACAGGATAAACAGCAATAATACGTGGGTCATATGATATTCACCATGATGGCCGAAGGAGAAAAGAAATTCTGCATTATTTGACAACCTTTGTGTTCGAAATGAAATGGGAAACAACATTATTCAATGAACATGTTTTCATCCCTTTTTTGATGTTGAAAGCTAGCTCTAAAATGAAACAGAAAAAAAGAATATCTTAGGAGGAATGGTCTTCACATCTTCAATAATATTTTTGTTTCTTTTTTTCATAAAAAATGTAATAATTATAAATCAAATCGAGTTTGGATAAGTTTGATTCAATTACATTCAAAATATAAATCCTATTTCATATCAAGTGGTTTAAAGTCAAAATGTAGCTTAGAATACTGTTTTCAGAATTAGACTGAATTGGTCGATTGGACCGAAATTTGATTGAGATATTAGTTTGGAATAAATGGTTGGAATTGAGTTGTATATTCTTATAAGAGCTAATACGAAATTTTATAATTTTGAAAGAATTAAATCAAAATTTTATCATTTTGAGGGGATTAAAGTATAAAAATTAAACGACCAAAATGAAAATTTTCATTTTTAGGAAATTGAGGCCTACCAGCCTTCCTAATTTTGTTCTTAATTGGAGTGATTAACTCGTTAATAAATACAAACTATTTAAACTAGTGGTTGAATCAAGATAAAAATAAATTAATATATTATTTTAATATTTTTAAATAATTTATTTAATTGAATCAAATAATTATTTTAATTAATTAAATAATTAAATCGAAAATAAATGATGTGATAAATTTCATCACTTATCCAATTTTTAAAACCTGATACATACTGTCACATTCGAAAATAATAACCCTTTAAACTTAAATGGGTAACTCAAATAATGAACCAATCTAACAATAATTACCTGAGTGGTTATGGCTTGAAACGACACGTACGTTGACTTTGCATCCGTATAATGAAAGGTGAAGTAGTAAAATTATCTTTTATGATGGGACATATGAGATTGTAGTTTCCACATAGTTGCCTTTCATGGTTGTAGGACTCACATCATATCTCATAATTTGTGATGTTCATTTCTCATTTGTGAGGCTTATATTATATAAGTAATCACCATGTCATATTCGGCTTTAATTCTTTTTCACTAATTTTTTAAGTGTTAAATTAGTTAAAATATTCTGTTTTAAAAAAAAATTAAGAGAATGAGTTGATTTTTGATATATTTATCATAATAGGTTAATTTTAAAGAGAACAAGTAAAAATATGATGTGTTTTCACTTTGTCTTTGCAAGAAAACGTTTTTATTGGACGCGTTTTATCCTCTCTCTCCAAAATCGACATATTCCGATAAATATTTCAAAAATTGACCTATTCATTCAAATTTTTTTTAAACCAACTTTTCTTTTAGTAATTTAGCCTTTTTTTAAAGTAATTTTTAAAAATATTTTTAATTATCGTCAATTACTTTTAAATTTTTATAGAAAGAAAGTGAGTTTAGTATATATTTTTTGAATAAATTCGATATTTTTATATTCTTGTAAGATGTATATGAATATAGAAAAATCAAAACTTATGTTCCCAAATATATTTCAACACATAAATTCGATAAACAACTTCAACCTGTAAAGAATATTAAGATGAAGGATAGCCTTCTTAAGGGTAAATACATTTAGTGTGAGTTTTAATCTTAACATGTATATATATTAATAGATGGCCCAGTTTTTTTTTTTTAATTCTTCGTTCTTTGTATTTTTACTGGTATGATTTAATATTGTTATTTGTATATATATTTATATTTGTACTAAATACTAATACTATATTTTATAAATACATTATATAAATCATGATAAATTAGAAATTAAAAATTGAAGTTTGGAATATAAAAATTAGAGGGTACAAACAAGGTGGAGCAGGTTGGCCCCCATTATCTCCTCTTCCCGTCCCCCACCTAATGTCTCATAACCCATCCTCCATTTTTCAGTTTTTACCTTAAATATTGAATTAATTAATCGAATTGATCTAATTTAATTAATTAATTGATTAATCGATTTAATCTGGTCAAAATCGATTAATTATTTTTAAAAGTTTAGTTATAGGTTAATTCAGTTAAAATTAAATAATTAATTGAATCAATCGAATTTAATAATTAATAATACAAATTATATGTAGTTTTAATTGATCAAATGAACATTATTAATTTATTTTTAATATATTTTTATTTATTTTAACAAAAAATATAAATTTCGATTAATTTAATTAGCTAATTGTCAATTCGGTTAATTTTAAAAAAATTCAATTCAACTAATAATTAAAATTAAAATTTAATTTAATTTAATTAATACTGAATAACCATTTCTAACACCATGCCCATCTCATGCCTCAGTCTCCGCACGCTTGCCCTATATCACGTCAACCGCAATATTTTCATATGCATTGCTCCATTACTAATATTTTTATCATTATAATATTTTGGACTCATTAATTATTTTAATTTAGGATAAAGTTTACTACATACTCTTAAACCATATCAAAAATTTTATTTTATTTCTTTTATTATTAAAATAAATATTCTAATTATTATATATTTAAAAATTAATAATTTAATCTTTATCGTTAACTTTACCTTAATAGAATAGTACGACTTAATGGTGGTAGACATAATATTAAATCAAAATAAAAAGTTAAAGCAACAATTTTGAAGAAGGAATAAAAGTAAGAAATCTATTTTGATTTTACCCCAAATTATTTTCAGTTTAATTTGATTTTTTATATAAGTGTTATGTTTAAATTATTTATAGTTTGGTCCATATTAAGTCAGTGTCATTTCATTTGTTTTAAGAATAATAATTAATTTAATATTTAATTTAATGTCGCATCAGTTACAGATAAATTATGTCATTCTATTAATGGCAAAGTTAATGTAATAAAATGTTAATTTTTCAAATATATAGGACTAAAATATTCAAATGATGCTTTGAAAGCTAAAGTTGAATAAAAAAAATTATGGAATTTTTATAATCACAACCCCTATCCGTCTCTCTTGTATAAATCGTAAGCAAATTCCACGGCCATGATTCCACGTCTTCCAAGTTCCAACTCTTATCATCATAGGCTCAAAAGTTTAAGAAGAAATATGGTAGTGCAGTCGCCTGTTCCCGTGAGAACCAAGAAAACCAAGGCAGTAGGGATTCCTACACTTGATCTTTCTCTTGACAGGTCCATAGTGTCGAAGCTGGTCGTCGAAGCTTGTGAAGACTATGGATTTTTTAAGGTCACTAACCATGGCGTCCCAAGGGAGATAATCTCCAGATTGGAAGACGAGGGGTTTCGGTTTTTCAACAAACCGGCTCCCGATAAGCAACAGGCGGTGCCTGCCGGCAGTTTTGGTTATGGTTCCAAAAACATTGGCCTCCATGGCGATAAGGGTGAGCTTGAGTATCTTCTCCTCCCCACCAATCCTTGCTCCATTGTCCAAACATCCAATACCATCTCCCAGGAGCCTAAAAATTTCAGGTATGCTACCATTGTTTTCCCTTCATTTACATTATTTTTAAACTACATTAAATTTCGATTAAAATTAAGGTCGAATTAAGTTAAATAGAGCACTTAACAAAACTCAATAAATCGAATCTAAAATTTTATTTTAATATAGAAATTTTTTTAATAATTAAAAGAACATTGATTGTTTTGAAAAAGAAAACTTTGCCCTCACGTCTGAAATTTGGAAAAACATTTAGTCATGCACGTTATGGTTTAAAAAATGGGTTAAGAAGGTTGACCAAAGACAGATATGAATATAAATATTAAACCATAAACAGTAGAGCAAATAGACAACACGTCTGTTCTGTTTCGTTAGTGTGATGCAGGATATAGCAAGGTTCATGTTGCCTATGGTTTCGTCCACTCCTTTTCTATGCATAATTAGATTATTGGGTGGGAAGAAAAATATAAAGATATATATTTATTAAAAAAATTATATAAAATTTTTGTTGACATGATACAGCTAAAAGTATAAAATATGTAACGTATTAGATTCAAGTCTCATTTATTCAGAATTTTTATTGATTTTATATGAAAATATAAAATAGAAGTAGTTTTATAATAATACAATTTATCTTGTACAAGGTAATTTTGAATTAAATTAGTGCCCATTTAATTTATGACATAAACTTAATCAAGAGCTTTAAGTATATTAGATTATGACACATCTACAATATATGTGGTAAAAATTAGTGGTGGGGCGTAGTGGAGACCCATGGCCCCCCTAAAAAGGTAAAATTTTAATTTAGGTCATTTATAATTTATAAAATTTTAAATTAATAATGGTAAAATTAAATTTTGGCCCCTCAAATGATAAAAATTTGTTTTAAAATAATGAAATTGTATTTTTACAACTGAGTTATATAAAACAAAGTTATATAAAAACTAAACGCGATTTTGGTTAAAATGGTAAATTTGAGACAATGAATAAGAAGATGTTTTGACTTCAAATCTTATGATTCTCGTTATGTGTATGTATTTTTTAGATTTGTCAAATATAAAAAGACATAAATACACTTAAATTAATATTTGTTGCATTGTAAAAGAAATTGATTTTTGGTAATTTTACAACTGAGATGAGATCAATTGATAGGTAACATCAACTCAATCAAATTTTTAATATATAAAAATAAAATAAAAATAGGTATGTGTTTATATACAAGGTTTAAATGCAAAATTGACCAAAAGAAAATTACAAAAAGTTTCTTAGTAAATTATATTGCCACATGTGACCTTTTTAACTAAAATAAAAGATAATTAAATTAGAAAATAATTATATATTTTAATAAAATATATATGTTTTTTTTTACTCTCATCATTTTCGTCCTATCTTTACCTTCATATTCATCTTCTTCACTTCTCCAAACAACTAAACTCACAAATTTTTTGCCCTTTAATTCCTTCCAAAAATTCATCAAATATCGATTACTCATTTTAAACCCTATGATTTATTAATTGCATAATAAGTTTTTTCGCCTCTAATTTTATATAATAAAAAAGTCAATTTAGCATGTTATTTAATTTTTCGCTTTTCAGCTTTAATCATGTGTTTTTTCTTGTTAAATCACTTAAAATGAAAAGAAAAGTTAATGTCTTTTAACTTTGTTGACATTACATATACATGGATTATTATGTGGATGACACGTCAACATTTAATTAATTTTTAATATTTAAAATTTTTAAAATATATAAAATCATTAATATTATTAAAAATACTTTTTATTATTATTTTTAAAATTATATTTTAAGTATATTTTTTTGCAAAAAAAACCTTAGGTAAATAAAAAATCCATATAGTTAAAGAGGTCAATTTTGCATTTAAGTCCATATATATATATAATATTTCATGAAAAATGTCTATATGTTTAATCTAATAGTCTTTGATTAGACTCAATTAAACTTCTTTATCTAATCAGAATGAATTTAAATATTCTCATTTTCGTTATTTGTGAATTTTATTTATGAACTTTAAAATTTTAAAATTTTAACTTAGAAAAAGTAAAATGTACTTTGACCCCAATAAAAATGATAAATTTTAATTAATCTTTTACATATTATAAAAACATAATCTATTAAAATGATAAAACTACATTTTTATTATCGTAAAAGTTATAGTTTAATTTCTACCCTTAAAATAATTTTCTATCTTCGCCCTTTTTACACTCAAGTTCAAGTATAAGCTAGATTTGATTAAAAGAGACATTTTTTTTCAAATAAAATCTAAAAACTTATAAATACAAATGTTTCATATATATATATATATATATATATATAAATCATTTAAAAAACATTAAAGATGTGATTCACAATCCCAAACTTATTAAACACCACCTTAAAAGTGATTATATATATAAATTAAATGAATTAAATATGGAGTTAAAATTATTTAATGAGAAATTAATAAACAGTAATATAGTACATAGAGTGGCCCCTTTCACCCCAACAGCACCAGTACGGAATTTCATTTTGCCGGAGATTTATTTACCACTAATTAATGTTTGGTATCCTAGAAACGGACACTTTATCATAATTTTTTTCAATTTTATAATTTTAATTCTTTTTAAATATTTTTATATTTTATTTTAATACATTTTAAATATTTTTATACTTTTTATTAAAATTTATATTTTTATAATTTTTATCACATGCCACGCCGTAGTTATGACATATATTGATTTTAACTAAAAAATGAAGAATAATTAATTTTAACAATCAAACTGTAAAAGTTAATAGTTAAATAATTTCTTAATATATTTTGACAGTTCAAATATTCAATTGAATGTAAAAAAAAAGAAAAAAGAGAGATTTAAATATTTTTTAAAAATTTGAAGACTTTTTAACTTAAAAATATAGATTATTGTTCAATTATAAAATTGTTTACCATATAAATATAATGATTTTGTTTTCAAGGATGATGCATAATGAAATAGTTTAAGATGATATGAATTAAATGGACCTACACCACTATTATTTCTTAACCTCATTCCTACTACAAAATTAAACTAGTTTTTAGGTTATTTTATTTTATTTTTATGAAAGTGATTCCAAATCAATAAATTTGAGGGAAGATCATGTAAATGATAATATTTAAGCTATAAATTTATTGGATGTCTTGTAAAAATATTTGTACAAATCAAATGAAATATGTTCCTTAAGATAATTTAATTGTAATATTTGATTTATGAAAAGTTAATATTTTATTACGGTAAGATTTTATAGCTATTAAATTGTTGATAAGCATAATTGAAATTTTTATATTTTTTATAATAAGAATTAGGCGAATCTAGAAATTGTTTTAGGAGAGTCTGGAATTGAATTATAAATTTTTTCTGTTTTGATTGAACGAAAATGAAATAAAATCATTAAGAATAATATCTATATTGGCGATAACTCAACGTAATCTTCATGAATCAATCGCTTTCTTTAGAAGAAAAAAGCCCAAATTTAATTTTTCATATTAATTTTAGTTGTAATGAATGGAGAAAAAAAGTTCTGAACTTGGATTCTAAATTTACTGGATGGTATTTCATCAAAATAAGTATAAAAGTAACGATGGATCATGTGAAATTAATTTTCTCTATCTCTTAATCTATTATTGTTGGGTACTTTTTACAGTAGTGCTGCGAATGAGTACATAAAAGCAGTGAGGGAGTTAGCAAGCGAGATTCTAGATCTAGTGGCTGAGGGTCTATGGCTCCAAGACAAGTACGCCTTCAGTAAACTAATCACAGACGTCGAAAGCGACTCCATATTACGGTTCAACCATTATCCTCCCCTATCTTCAACACCATGCAAAGACGATGTTGAAGTTGGGTTCGGCGAGCATTCCGACCCTCAGATCCTCACCATTTTTCGATCCAATGATGTTGGTGGCCTCCAAATCGCTTTGCGTGATGGGTTTTGGATCCCAGTCCCCCCTGACCCTACCCAATTCTTCGTCATCGTCGGAGATGCCTTGCGGGTCAGTACCCTACTTCGTACATTAAAGACCTGGAGTAAACTGTTTCTCATTTTGTATGATTTGATAGGTTTTGACAAACGAGAGATTTAGGAGCGCTAGACATAGAGCAATGGCGAATTCAACTGAAAATTCAAGAATGTCAATCATGTACTTCGGGGCACCTCCGCTTAACACAACCATCTCCCCACTCCCACAACTGGTCTCATCGGAAAATCCCAGCCTGTACAAGCCCTTTACTTGGGGTGACTACAAGAAAGCTGCCTACTCCTTACGCTTGGGGGATCCACGTCTTGACCTTTTCAAGGCTTCATTCATTTCCACCAATCAAATCCATATTATGTAAAGTATATGTAGGCCTCAACTTGATGGGGGATTTCATTCTATTTATATTAGCTCTGGAAATTTTCTTTTATCTGATGCCCTTCTTTAGTCCTAACTAATTTAAGGGATATCTACAGGTAGACTGTCTTTGCTGTTGGCCAAGAATGGCTCACCTAGCCAATTGCGCCATATTTTTATCCATCATTCCATTTTTTTTTTGTTGCAAAATTTTCAAATGTAGACATTAACAGTTAAGAAAAAAAATTGCAGTTACTGCACATGCTAAAACAAGCATTAAAGAATCCAAAGGAATCTGGTATCTTTATATTTAAAGATTAAATAAACCGACTTAACCTGTTAATTTCCATCAAGAAAGGAATGGCCTCGAGATTGGGGAAAACATTGTTTTTTTCCAACTACCAAGAACAACAATGGAAACCGAAAATTTTATCAATTATTCTTAAACTACAAGAAGCAACAAATGACAAAGTTTGCAAGAAACAAAAGAACACGATAAACCAAAACATTTTAACGGACGTAGAAACATCAATAATTCCGAAAGGGGCTGGCATTTTCTGAGACAGACAAGTCAATTACGCCATCTATGCCTGCAATTTCATATAAATATCACAGCATAAGTGAATGAGAAGCAGAAGAAGCTCAACCTCCTAAAAAATCTGCAAACTTAAGTTCTAACTATATAATCAGAGTCATTGGCATGAGCATACCTTGTTTGCAATGTTGTTTGAGAGCCAGTCCAGTCCCTCGTACAGTCCTTCACCAGATGTGGCGCATGTACTCTGGATATACCTGCAAAATATATTACATAGAGGAAACATAAAGATCCACAAAAGAAGGGGTCAGATGCACCAACACACCACACCCATACACAAAAGAATTGTTCGTCTCACCAGTGACGCTGGCGGAGAGAATGAAGGCCAAGCTTGTCAGTAATCTCAGCAGCATTCATAGCATTTGGAAGATCTTGCTTGTTTGCAAATACTAGAAGCACAGCATCCCTCAACTCATCCTGCCAAATAATAAGTTAGATTTCAGCACAAAGCCCCCGTCCAGAGTGCAGCTTTTAATAATTTCACAACCATCATGTAAACATTGGCATCATAGCACTGGTAACAAGAAATTTAAGCTTATTTACCTCATTCAACATCCTGTGCAACTCATCTCTAGCTTCAACCACACGGTCACGATCATTGCTATCAACCACGAAAATAAGTCCTTGCGTGTTTTGGAAATAGTGTCTCCACAATGGTCGGATCTATGTAGAAAGTTAGAGCAAATAGGCCAGCTAAATAATTAAGACATTTTTCATAGTTCTAACAGATCTAATAGATCTAAGTTACAATAAGAACATAAGGTTCAATTACCAACAGACATCTAGTCTGTGTCCATTCCTTCCACAGAACTGCACACATTCATGTTTTCGAGATAATATAGATATAATCACAATCCCACCCATAATGATTCCCTAGATTGTTTTGTTTGATGCAAACATACCAACATGTTTGAATAGAAACTAAACATTGTTACCTTGTCCTGGCCACCAACATCCCAAACAGTGAAGCTGATGTTCTTGTATTCAACGGTCTCAACATTGAAACCTAAAAGATTACAATATACCATGGTTAGCCATATCCTTCATCGAACCAAAATTCATTTGGATAACAACAGTTAAACTTTATAAGGCAAGAAGGCGACTTACCGATGGTGGGAATGGTAGTGACAATCTCTCCCAACTTCAGCTTGTAAAGAATGGTGGTTTTACCAGCAGCATCAAGTCCAACCATCAGTATACGCATCTCCTTTTTGGCAAATAGCCGGCTGAATAGCTTGGTGAAAGACAGCCCCATTTTTTTCACGTCTGCCAAACACAAATCCACATTTCAATTTCCAAAGATCATCAATGTAATTTGAAAATAAAAATACATATAGTAGAATTCAAGATCAGAGCAGATCCGACGGCCAGAATTCAGAAACAACATAACATCGATCAAGGAACATTCGCAAATAAAACAGGCCTGAATTCGTCGAAATCAACACATAAAATCTCTAAATCCGATCTATTACAACATGAAACCAATTTAAAAAATGCAGATCGAAGCAATTTAACGAACTTACGACAGTTCCAACACTCAGATCAGACGAAACTAAGCGACGAATTGTAGATTCAAAAGATTTTAACACACTTTCGAAATAAAATAAAAGTTAAAATTCAAAGGCGGATCGGGAGAGAAAATGTTGAAAGAAAATTAGAGCAAAATTAATTGAGAAATGAAAGTTTTTTGGCTTTGAGAGAGAAAGTGAGAAACTTGCCTGAGAAAAATCCGAGCGGTTATTAGGCGTGGTTGAACGAAGATCTACCCTCTCAAAAGGAAAGGAGTTGAGCAGGTTTGGAGATAGGGTATTTATAGATCCAAACATGGATCTTCACTTGACGGAACGTCGTCTTTTTTTTTCCTTTAATTTTTGGGGAAATTTTGCCATTTTGGCGGATGGTTAGCTTGTTCCATTATGACGCCGTTATGACGACGCTTGATATGCATCTCAGCTTGTTTGGCAAATGGAGATCGGTTTTCTAAACGGGGATGGCATTTTTGTTTTTCACTAATAGAACAAATGCAAATATAGCCCCTTCTACAACTAATATAATACATCGTAAAGAATTGTATCAAACAGTTTGTCGTATTTATTTTTCAATAGTTTAATATTATGATAGTATTTTTATCTTAAATTTTAGGATTTTCATTTTAAAAAATTAAATCTAAATAAAAATCTTAAAATTCAATATGAAATTGTTGATGTGTCGTTAAACTATTGAAAATGAATAATATCCTTATTTCATTCAATCCTTTCTCTACAATACACGAGAACGAAAAATCAAACAAAAATCAAATTACATTCAGTATTATATTTATAAAATAGTACTAAAATAATATTTATACAAAATTTATTTGACAATTAAAACACGAGTATCTCCTTTAGGCTCGGGTTAAATATTTAGATATCTCATTTTTAATTGTTTTATTTAAGTATTTCATATAAAAATAATAAAAGATGAAAACATTAGTATATTTATATTCATTACTAACCGAATGTGTGATTTTACATTATGTTGTCAAAGTAACTCAAGCTAAGTTAATATCATTTTACTAAGTAATGTGGACTTCAATCAAATAATTCATATATCATTTTAATCAATCACATAAATAAGTTTAATGAATGTTAACTAGTCTCGTTGTAGGTAGAGGGTTGTACAAGGTCAATATGGAGTTGAGATTTGAATTCGAATTCTAAGTACCAAAATCTAACCGTGAGTCTTGAGATTATGAAACCATGTATCAAGATAGGCCTCCCCTAATTTTACTATTTTTATTTCGATGTGGATATGTATCGAGACATTACGGTTCATATCTCGAGAAATTAGGGTTCGATGTGGATATATCTTCAGATGCAATTCCCCTGTTTTCTTAATTTAGCGTCGATGTTGAGATGTCTTAAGACAAAGGGTTTTTGTCTAGACTTGGAATATGGTAAATTTATTTTAACTTTGATGTGCCTTTATCTTGAAACACAGTCTACAATGTCTCGAGACTTACCCCATGATATCTCGAGACCTGTTCAGTTAGTTTCGAGACCTAAGTCAATGAAATGGTCCAAACGATAAAGTTTGTTCTTAAAGTTTCAAGACTTGTTCTTGATGTCCGGAAAAACTAATATAAAATAACCTAGAATGAACATTTTAATACATTCAAACACCAACCAAATCATACTTAATTTACACAAACTCATACCAAACTCACATGCATGAATTTAACATACTAAACATGACTACACACTCTCGTAATTTAGCATTCAGTATATCACAATCTAACAAAGTTAAATAAGTAATCTAATACCCATAAACATGCATATTCATTCACTACTTAAGTATTGAAATTTATCAAATAAGACCTTATAGGTTCATAATACCCAAAACATGTCATAATCACCTTAAACCACATGACTCAAGTACTTGTCAGTAACTTATATATACATACAAAAGAGACAAAAATTTGATTCAATATGAGCTACTGAGTCTTGGATGCTTGCTAGTGTTCGATTTTCAGGACACCCCTTAGCGCAACGAAAAAATATTTCGACGATTACAATTAAAGATTCATGTACAAGGAACGAACCCAGGTTTGAGAAAGGTAAAAAATGTACCTTAAATAATCTAGAAACAAATATAGTACGAGGGGAATCCTTCTACTTATGTTGCAAACCACAACCACAATGTAAAGTCCCGACCTCTATGCGATCCACTCGGAAGAGGATGATCAGAAAGATCTCCGAACAGTTTAGAGGAAAACTAAAATTTTTCTTTCTGTTAGTAAAGATAGTATTTCGGCTAAAAACAAAAATTGAGATTAAGCCTTTTAAAAAACAAGTTTTAATTGCCTTAAAACTCTTAGAGGAAAAACATGAGATATATTTTAAACGTGACTATCTCCTTGGCTTAAGTAGATATTAATTTAACCCCTTAACTGAATTTTTTATTAAATATAATATTTAATAAATTCAATTAGGCAGGCTTATACAATTAAAAATGTGAAACACATTTTTCATCATTATTTTAATTGATTATTCTATATACATGTGCATCAAGTATATACATATATAATGTTTTATTTTAATATTGTCAAATTAAATTAATTATTAAAAAATTCTATAATCAGTTTAACTTTTGTGACATGTTAAACATAATCCCAACTTTCATTACATTTTGGTCGTCCCAACCAAAGGGTGTGACCCTATAGGAACCTGTAACATTTACAGTAACATTAAAATATTCTAATGTTACAAACAGTGAGTAACATCTAGCAATGCATTACTGCTATCTAAGTCACAGAAAATCATGATTTGATATGATTTTTTGTGACAATATTATTATGTAGTACATCCCATTGACAATTATATCTAGATTAAACACAAGTCATAGAACTTGTATAGTCCAATCTCTTATTTCTTGATTCTTGAGTGGACTAAGATAAAGAACTAAGTGTGATATCTCGTACCAACTAATTTGAGCATGACCATGCATTTCTTGTCTCGCTCGATTAAGAGGCTTGAGATATTTCTTCCATTATGTAGGAGGGTTAAATCCTATCATGATCACTTACATCCCACTACACAGATTGTGACACACACAACATCAGCCTTCATAGTACGACCATTTATGAAAGACACTTGATTGTGTCAAAATGTACGGCTCAATGTAATAGCCTAAATTTTCAGTGGTGTCGGAACAGTGATTCGAGATCACTAAATCCGACAAATGAGTAGAAAATATTAATAATTTAGTGAATATAAGTTAAGTGTGAAATTAGGAAAATTTTTGAAATAGCGAATAGTGTACTAGAAATAAAAATTTTAAAAATTAGAATCGGAAATGAGATATCGAGAGTTTAAAAATTTAAAAACGAGCCATAAATTTTTTTATAAATATTTATGGAGTGTTAATAAGTTAGTATTAAAGTTTCGTTAAGAAATTTTAAAGTTTCGATAGTTAATTGAATAAAAAGGATTAAATTGTAACAAATGTAAAATTATGAGAAATGATTAAATAGCTTAAATGATAAAAGAAAGAGGGTTTAAAAGGCAAATAGACCCAAAGTCTATTTGGGCTGGACGGCAAGGTGCATGTCAGCAGGAAAATTGATGAATTAAGGGGAAAATTGGAATATTGCAAAATTTACTTAATAAACTAGGACTAAAGTGGAATTATCTAGAATTCTCATTATTTTTCTGCATTCTCATCAGAAAAAACACCATAGAAGGGTTTTCTTAAGCTGGTTTTTCATATTTTTACTGCAAGTAAGTTCAATTCTTGATTATTTCTTGAAATTTTTGTGTTTTTATGACTTTTACAACTAGGTCCACTTGTTGAATTCATTAGTTTTTGATTCTATGAAAGAAATTGGAAGTTGTTATGAATATGTGTTGGAAGTATATGATTATTTAGCATGTAATTAGAGTTTTAAATTGTGTATATGCTGATTTTATTAAAAGAATTGAATAGAAAGTGAATGTTTGGGACCTAATGTTGAAAGAGTTTGAAGTTAGGGTTTTATGTGGAAATTAAGAATTTAAATAATTGTGAAATAACTTATAATGTATAGGTAAATCATTAATTGGGAAAAATTAGCTTCATTGAGGGATTAATTGAGCAAGGACTGAATTGTATGAACTGTGAAATTTGGGGCAAAAATCGAAATCAACATTTGCACTAAAACAGTTTTGGACAGCAGCAATAGTCTAACTTTGAAAAATCACCATAAATTGTAGAAATCGAATTATAGGATTAAAAAAATATGAAATTAAAGCTTATTGAGTTTAGTTTCTCATAGAAGAAACGGTATAAGCAACGGAATTGTAGATCATGAGATATAATAGATTTTGTGAGACAATGTCAGAATGATTTCGGGTTCCCCTGTTTTGACTTTGTAAAATCATCAAAAATTGTAGAAAAATAATTATGGGCTTAAATTTATATTTTTAAAATCCTTAATGAGCCTATTTTCAATAGAAACAAACATAGACATCATCCGAATTCTGTACGAAGAGATAATTAATTTTTAGTGAAGAAGGGTCGGAATTGTTAGACAGCAGAACAGGGGTGACTTTAAAGAATAAACTGTACTTATTGGCTAAACCAAAAATTCTAAAAATTTTATGATAAGAAGATATATGAGTCTAGTTTCAGGAAAAATTAGCGGATCCTAATTTTGAGTTCTATAGCTAAAGATAAAAATAATTTATTGACTATGGCACTGATGGACAGCATTGGAATATACATAAGTAAATAATGAAATTATAGATAATATTACTTATAAGCGGGTTGAAGATGAAGTCAATACTGATAAGTGAATGATTTTACAATGATAGATCGAGAACCCGAAGCAAGTCGAGGAAAAGAAAAAGTAGCTAATTAGTCCCTGAACTTTCACAAATTTTGCAAATCAACCCAGGTAAGTTCATATGGTTGAAGTTTAATGATTATATGTTAATTTTATGAATTATATAATGTAATATGTATGATGAAATATATTTATTGATAAATAGAGAATAAAATAACAACACGAAAATCGAATAAATGATTAAATTGAGCGGAATGTCGGATTTGAGTACTTCTGATCAGTGACAAGTGATAAGTGGTAGCCTCAACTACACTTATCTGATCAGTGCTAAGTGACAAGCGACAAACAACAAGTGATAAGTGGTAGCTTTAGTTACACTTATCTGATCAGTGACAAGTGATAAGTGATAAGTGGTAGTTTTAGCTACACTTATCTGATCAGTGACAAGTGATAAATGTGATCAGTGTAAGACCGTGGTAGGACTATGACTTCAAAAGGTGATAAGTGATCATACGCAAGACCATAGTTATACTATGGCAAAGTGAAAGTGAAGTACTCAATTTTCCGTAACCATTCCCTAATTTGGTTAAAGAATGATATGTGACAAATGGGCCCAAAAGAATTAAAGGAAATAGATAAGTAGTAGTAAGTTTATGCAAGGGAACTCACCAATGGCTGTGGTTGACAGGTGAACTTAATAATTGTGTATATTGTATAAGTGTATAAATATTTGGTAAGATTATGTTTTATGCCTATGAACTTACTAAGCTTCTATAAGCTTACATGAGTGTAATCAACGTCTCTTGTAGATTGACGTGGAAGTATACGGAGGATTGGATCAACACAGAAGATCACACTATCCAGATTATCTCCGGTAGCTTTTGTAAATTTCTTTTTGATTTATATGGCATGTATAAGGTTTGATGATTATATAAATACTAAGACTTGTTTAAGAAATATACATTAAAGTAAAGAATGATGAATATGTTAAATAGTATAATTATAATAGTAGTATAATTTGGTATCAAATTGATTGAAATGAATTGGTTGGTTGGATTGGTCTCGGTTTTAAAATTTGCAGGGAAGGTTAGATATTTATAAAGAGGTTATATTGAGCAAAAAAAAAAACTTTGGGATTTTGCGAAAAATTCCCTATGGTTTCGATTTAATTCTGGTTTGGTCTCGAAGTATGTTTTGGGCTTTGGAGGCCCATCTAAAGGATGCCATGACATGTTTTAGTAAATGAATAGTATTTAACTCGTATTAATGGAAAATTAATTCGGTAAATTCCGGTAATGCCTCCTACCCTATTCCGGCGACGAATACGGGTAAGGGGTGTTACACTCAAGTTGTTGGAATAATGCTGATCTCAAGTCTAATGATCATACATAAAATTATCACTATGAGAAATTGTAACGACCCGATAGTCAGGGGTGTCAGAAAGTGCATTCTCGAGACTCCGTTCCTGTAAATCGGAAATATTTACGAAACTATTTGTGTAGTTAATTAAGTTTTGGTTAAGTGAAATTGCATGAATTAAGAGTAATTAGGTATAAGGACTAAATTGCATATAAAGTGAAAGTTGAATTATAAATTAAAGAAAAATTAAAGAGACTAAAGAAGTAATTATGCCATTGTTCTTTAATGAGGCGACAAGGTAAGATATTTATAAATTTAATATATATTATAATAAAATAAGTTTACTTAATATTTAAGTATATACATTATAATAATAATAAACTAATGTATAATAAAATAAAATAAGTAAATGAATAAAAAAAAAGAAGCCAAAGCCAAAGCCAAACGAAAACAAAAAGGAAAGAAAGAAAAAGGAAAAAAGAAAGAAAGACGCAAGGCTTAGGGACTTCTAGGGTTCAAAGCTCAATTGGTTAGTCAATTTAGTCATTTTTTTTGTAATTTTTATGTTTTTGGAATCCCGGTATTAAGTATTACCTAACCCATGTCAAAATTTTAGCAATTATTGAGTTTTTAAATGTTGTTAATGTTGAATAATTTTAGTATTAGCGATTAAATTGATAGATTTTTAAGTGAGAAATGAAAAAAGATTAAATTGTAGAATGAATTGTAAATTTTGAGTAGCAGGGATTAAATTGTGAAAAAATCAAAATTTTGGGATTTAAGTGAAAATAGGGAGTTAAATTTAGTTTAAAGTGGAAATTGTATGAAAATTTAGAATTAATTGTGAAGAATAAAAATTAGTCTCGGTTTAGGGACTAAATTGGAATTTAGGCAAATATTGAATAAAAATTGAAATATTCAATATGAAATTAAATTGTGTTGTATTGATGAATTTTAATTGTTTTAATTCCGTAGCTAACATCGTACTGGAATCCTTGACTAAAAAAGGGAAAGATAAAGTTGACATCGAATAGCTCGGAATCTCTGGTTTGTATTTCTATAATCCGAAACTAGTTATTAATTGTTGTATGGTTTATTTAATGCATATGGTATAAGTGTTGATGTGAGTATTTGGCACTTTGAAATTGAATTGAATTAAAAGTTGATTGAATGGATTGAATTGATATATATAATATGAATATATTGATTATCTGAATTGAAATGAATATATATGTGCAGAAATGATAAATGAATATTGGTTGTATTTGGAAAGAGAAATTAAACCCTATTAATTGTATCAGGCTGAGTCAGATATAGAAGGTATGCCATAGGATTGGAAGAGTTCAGAGATTTCTTCGACTTCGAGTCAATGAGGCACTGGGTGCCAATTTACTTCGATTTAACCGATGAGACACTAGGTGTCAAATTTATATGGCGTTGCGCACAGTTATTACTTCGGATTTATCCATGAGGCACTAGGTGCCAAACTGGTGTGTTGGTTGGATCCATGTATTCATTCGAGTCTGAGTCGTGTTAATAGGGGTAATTAAATAAAATAATACCATGATTGATATTGGATGATATTGTATGTGAATGAAAATGGGATAGTGAATTGAAACATGAAAATGAGACACATGAATTACATATTCATGAATTGGATATGGATTGAAAATATTTTATTTAAATTATATATATATATTAAATTGTGAAAAGCTATTATATAGCAAGTGATGAGATTTAAGAATGGTATGAAATGATGTATTTATGAATTGAATATTGAATGGCTAATGTCATTGTATGAATAAATGTGGTCTTAAATATTCAAATGTGCTTATAATTAAAATATGCATATTATATTATCTTGTTTTTAAATATTCGGGTTATAAAAATACCACCAAGTTTTACTCAGCGTACGGTTTTATTTTCCGTACGTAGATTAGGTACTTCAATTTTGATCGCCGATTCAGCATCCAACAACGCTCCCAAACTCAAATGTGGTGATGTCTATCTTTTGTGTCGGCATGTACCTAAGGTGTCTAAATAATAGTTATTTTGTGGATTGAATGTAAATGAGATTATAAGTTTAATATTGGTTGGTTTTATACATATAAATATGTGTTTGTTTTTGAAGCCATTTTATGACATGGTAAATTGAACTAAATCTATATCGTGCATGTGGATTTAATTCTATGTTTAACTGCTCATGAATTAGGCAAATTGATTTGGATTTGGTATGTTTATAATTTGGATTAAAAAAATGCTTTGATGACTTGTTTTGATAATATGAAATGTTTGAGAATTCTGCCTATTTGATCTACAAATTTTGATAATGCTTTGAAACCCTATTCCAACGACGGATATGGGTTAGGAGTGTTACAAAAATGTTATGGCTATTACACAATAATCTAAAAAACATTCTCACGGTAGGTCAGTCCAATATGTTGTTCCCTAACATGTACTTATGCGTTGACTTTGACATCCCTATGTCAATGACAACACTTCGTCATCAATCAACTACACATTAGTTTCAATGCACTAATGTTAAGTCCATCATGATACTTGACTAAGGATATTTAAGAATAATCATATTATTCTTAGGACTTTACTATTAAACAATTTATTTAGTACATTAGAAACTGAAACAATAATGACAATGTCTTTTATTAATAAGCTAGATGAACAAGTCTCATGATTAGTTTTTGGGCATACTTCAACAACTGGACCTCCGATCTACTATAGAACCTGATCAAGACTTGTGCATGAAAACAAACAAATCCGTACACTGAGTGTTGTATACTGAGGGGTGCTAACATATTTTGAATCCAATTATGAACGTAATAGTAATCAAATAAATAAGCTAAGTAACAATAATATACACATTAAACAAAACCAATTCGACATCAATATTCATATAAACATATATCCATATGAACCATTAAACCTTCAAGGTATTCCATAGTTATTTATCATGTAACCATATTTGTATCAATATAATGCTTGCTTACACATATTGAAGTTTCGATGCACTCTAAGTTATTTGCATATGTTTTATAATATCAAAGTCATATATCATATTATCATTATGATTACATTTCCATAACACATATACTTAACATATAATTTCACATTTTAATTCCTTATTAACATGATCAAACTCACAAATGGATATTCAAATTAATCCACCAACACACCAATATACACACTGAAGTGCTAGTTGGGCATAAATGCACTGACCCCACCAACCTCACTAGAATATGTTCGTACCCTAGGGTAAGAGTCGGTGATACGTTCTTAACCCCCAAGGTATTAAAGAATTATCACATAATGATACGTGCTCAATGCTAGATCTCCCACCTACATAACAGACCTTATGGCATGCCAACTATATCCGTAACTCTATTCGATAACATTAATAGGGCATTTTCCATTATCAATTATATAGAACATGTTCCCAACAAATTAGCAACCAAACAATAGATAGCAAGCATATACATGTTCAATAAACATATTTTAAACATATCAAATAGTCGCTTAATGTTTTGAGAGGTTATTTAAGGTTTTAGGTAGAAAATGTTAAGGGTAGTGATACTATCTTACCAAGCTAAAAGAGAGATTATATAAAGGTTATATATTGTCTTAAAAAAGTGTCAATTAGTGAATTGGAGAAAATTCTTAGTTGAAGAAAGCTAAGATAATAAAAGTAGTCAATTAATGCTGAACTACACTAAAATTCTTATGTCATATTTTTGTGATTTTATTTCTTAATTTTTAGGCTCTAGTTCACCCCTCTTGATGTAATTTAAGCTCACCATTATTTAGTCAATTATGCTATTCTACCAAGCCCAAATCATTTCTTACAAGAAGCCCAATCACCAAATATGAAGCTCTATCAAGTAACCTAAACCGCTCCTTTAACGACTAAAATCTCGAAAAAAAAAAAAACTAAAATCTCAAAAAAGTTCATCCTTGGCTATTGTAGTTGATAGCTGAGTATTCAATCAAATCGAATAAAGAAATTTTGAGTTAATCATATTAATTAGTCTTTAATTTAAAATTTTATTAAATGGATTCAAATAAAAAATTGAAACGTTGAATAAAATTATTTGACTTAAAATAAATATTCATTTTTATTTTAATATGATAAAACAATTTTAAAATTGATAACGATGTAGTTTACCTTAAAAATTAACTTGTGGATTAATTGGAGGACGTAGGTTCGAGTGCGTTGAAGCGTGTTATCCTATTTATGTGATAGAGAGGGACCATAAATAACTCTAAACATTGTGTCAAAAAAATATATATTATAAAAAATAGAATAATATATATTATACCTTTCAAGGAATTCTTTAGATTTATTACGTCTCATAGATTCTTTTTATGTGACACACATTGCTTTTCATATATAGGACAAAAAAATCCATCACACACCAACTAGGGTTATGGAATTTATGCTCTTCAAGTTCCCTTTAGGCATAAAGGAGTAGTTCAAATCCCTAATGATAGCACACAAAGTCTTCATCAGGCTTCTTTCCGTCTTCTTTCTAAGTGCTATACTTATATTCTAACTATTGCATAGCTTTATAAAAAAGAGACAAATAATAACAAAAAAAAAACTTAATTATTGTTTTGGTCCTTATGCTATAGTGCAATTTACGCTTTGGTCTTTTTATTATTTTTTTCAATCACTTTGTTTTATTCATTTTCGTTTCGTCCATCATATTAGGTCGTTAACCATTTCTGTTAAAAGGTGAATATGTGAGATTTAAAAAAAAAACAGAAATGATCAAACGACTAATGTGATGGACAAAATGAAAGTAAAGGAGACAAAGTGACTGAAAAAATAGTAAAAAAGTTAAAACGAAAATTTTACTATAGTACAAAAATTACAAACTATTCGGTGAGCTTTTATATTTTTTATATGCTTTTAGCAAATTTATTTATGTGAAGTATTTGAATTTTAACAGTTTAATTTTTTAATAATTTTATTATGAATTCGATTACATCAATTTTTTTTGATATAATACTTAAAATTATTCATAATTCTTCTTTTAACTCATTAAGAGGGCAATAATATACTTTAACATACTCCATCTACATTACCTGTACAAAAAATTTATGTTATTTCCTTAACAATTCAATCTCCCTTAATGGGTGTGCAACATTTGCGCACATACAGTAAGAATTTTGTTGCGTGGAATATGAGCTACCCATAAGTCAATAACATGTTTCAAACGAGCCTTCGTGGCTCACACCCCAACACTTGAAACCAAAACTCACCGCCATTTCTTTGATGCCATCACATCACTATCGTAGAAAAAATAAAATGACATGTACATTTTTATCTTTTATTTAATAATTACTATAATTTAATTTTATTGCCTAACTGGTGATAATATATGTAGCTATAGTTTAAGTTCTTCTATTATACATTCCATACAGATTCGAACTGTGCTATTTTTATCCTCATTTTTAATATTATATAAAATTCTTCTAAGTTATCTTTAAGAATTAATTCATTCATTATACTAATTCAATTGAAGGCTTACTTCAAGTTTTTTCCCTCACATAATACGTGATTCATCCTTTTCATGTCTTCTAGGACCTCCATCTCTTTTCTTCATTTCCTCCTCCTCCTCCTTTATCCTTTGCTTCTTTATATTCATTTGCCAATCTTTTGCTTTTCTAGAACTTGCATCTGACTCTTCATTTTTGTCTTTTTCTTTTTCTTCTTCATTAGCCTAAATGAATTAACCATAGTTGCCCACCTTTTTCTTTGAGAGTGAAAATTAAATTATAAACCTTATAACTTTTTTATTTTTTTTTAAAGGATTAAACCTAGCCCCTGATATGTTTACTTTGGGACATTAGTGTCTTAGTCATGCTAGTCCATTGTTTGATTTCTCCTTTTATTTTTTGCAAGTTCCAATGTGTTGAGTGTTGAATATCCATACAACACTAATAAGATAATTTTTTCGAATAAGTTTTTCATAAATAAATTATAATTTTTTCGAATCAATTCTTCATAGATTAATCATATAAAAACTTAACTAGAATTTAAAATTATGTGTGGAATGGATGCAATGTGACCAATAAATCCCAATAGACTACAATAACAAAGCAAATCGAGAGATTTCAGTCAGAATTCCGCGTTTAAGAGCGTCGATAGAAAGAACCAACAGGCTTTTTTTCCCGACGATTGCAAGCGTCGCTAAAAGTTTTTGGGTTTTGAAAACATCGCTTATGCTTAAGTAAGGAAGCAACAATGCAAAACCAAAACCAAAACCAACCAAAACCTTTCCTTTGTCAAAGCATCAACAGACAAAATAACAGATAATCAATTAAAATACAGAAAAAGAAAGAAATTTTCTATTAAGTAGTATTTATATATTAACATTAATAGAGATAAATCGATGGTAGTAACTAAAGGGTAAGCCTAAGATCTAATCCTTCTTCCTCTTCTTCATGTTTTCCTTTTTCTTCTTTATTGTTAATTGTAGATGGCCTCCGAAACTCAATCTCGTCGGCAAAATCTGCCCATTCAAAAGTTGGAACCCAACTTCTTTGCTTACTATCGACCCTCCTCATCTTTTCATCCCTTTGTCTTAGCTCATTTTTTCTCCTATTAACAGCTTCATGGAAATTCCTTATTAGGGCAAAGAACTGCTCCATCTTCTCATCTTCTTTCTCCTCATCTTCACCATTGCAGACATGAACTCTCTTCTTGCTTGCCATCTGAAACTGAATAAAGGGCAAGTTTTTGCTTGTGTTTTCTTTTGTGCTTACCAAATACCATATATAAGGTGAATGGGTCCGGGGGATCTAGAAAAATGAAACCTACGGAACGGCGGATTCTATGGGACGTATAAAAGGTAAAAAAACGCAGAAATAACGCGTGGACTGAAAATTGAGCACTGGTTGACAATGAGTGTGAGTGGGGGGATGGTGTTGTTGATGGCATGCCAAACGTAAAACGTTGAAGGAATGTTGACGTAACTCAGATGACGCAACTATATGACCCTGGGTTAAACAAAGTGGTGCTGTGCTGAGAGGCTAGCCTGACTTTTGTTTCAAGCTTGCATTTTTCGTGCTACCGACATATTGATGGCCTATTCGAAATTTGTAATGATTTTGACCACTGAGCTCGTATGTTCTTTGTTCCCACTTTCTTTTTATATTCTCTTGGCACTTTCGTGCTGCAGCCATGGAAGCTTAGATTAAAATGCCCTGTCCTTTTCACTTTCAAAAGGTATTTTACTAAGGGTTAAAATGTGATGTTAGTCCTTGTACTTGCATAGAATTTAAGATTTGGTTACCGCATTATAAGTGTTATTTATATAAAAATTTATCAATCATATGCCATCATATGATGATAATCAGTAAAAGTATTCTGTATATCTCATCTACTAAAAAATAAATGGGCAAATTAGTCATTACATACTAGATCAAAGAGCAAATTAATTTTTCTATTAAAAAATTTATTCATTTCAACTATTAAAAACTAGCTTCTGTATGTTAGCATAAGATACACATGGCACGCCATCTATAAATATTTGGTTATTTCATCATCTGCATAAGTTTTTAACAATAGAAATAGATTAAATTTTTAACAGAAAGAACCAGTTTGCTCTTTAATCTAATATGTATGGATTAATTTTTCCTTTTTTTGATCAAAAAGGGTAAAATGCAATATGACTCCTCGTACAAATACTTCTATGGTACTTTTACCAATGATGACCTAATCAAAATTTCAAATTGGCAAATTTTAACAAAAAAATACTTACGATTCTAATGTCTAGACTGAAATTTTAGAATTTAAAAACAGAAGAAGAAAGGAAAACTAAATTTTTAAATAGAGGGACTAAATCTTAAATTTTGTGGAAGTAAAGGAATTATCAGCATATTACCAATTTACCTTTGTATCCACTTAAAAGGCCTTTCTATGGTGTGGCTAGCTGTTTTGGAGCCCATAAGTTTGGAGACAAACCTTGAAAGGATCTGATGGGACACAAAGGCTAGGTTAAAACTCTTGAAAAATTGTGTCTCCTAGATGCTACCCGTCAAGAGTAGTATATGCATATATAATAATCTACTTACACTATTTTTTAAAGATAATATTCTAACAATGTATTGATATAACTGTAGTTGTTATATACGTAAATTTTCAAATTAATATGATATTTTTATTACATTGATTTAAAATTATGTATATATCCACTTATACTAATGTAATTCTTTTGTATATTTTTGTAGGATCAATATTTTAACAAGTCAACAATTAAATGTACCGATATAATTATAGTTGTTATGTATGTAAATTTTTGAACTAATCGCCTATTGATATTCATCATATTGATTTAAAGTATTGTATATATTAATATTTATTGCACAACTGAAAATTTTATATACATAAAATAAATGGTTAAAAATTTTAATTTATGTGACGTGCATGACCTTATATAAATAGAATATAAAATATAACGGCTAAATCGTTAAAATTTAATTATATAAAAATATGCAAAATGTATAAAATTATCAAAGCTACCTTACATTACATCCCATTTGTTTTCCCCCAAATTAAATAAAATCTAAACCCTTCATTTAGCTAAGTTTGGATTGAGATAAATTTTTTAGTTAAATAGTTTTTCTTTTTATTTAAAGGAAAATAAAGGTAAATAAAGGTAGAGTATTTCTTGATTTTCCTTCATATTTACTTCAATGAGGCCGTAAAATAACAATTTTTGTTTAATGGAATGCTAATGGGGTGGCTCATCGCTTAGTGTGGGTGGCCTTATCTTTCGCGTCCTATCATGAGTTTGAGTCTACCTTACACCATTTCTTACTGCTAATGTTATTGCTTCTTTTGTTGAGGGTGGGGTGCATAGGATCGAGTGCTTGGGGTAAGCTTATTGATTTGAGATTAGATGTGTTTCCCCTCTTTCCTCTTGTAGTTTTTCTTACACTCGATTTCTTTTATAATACTTAATTCTAGAGACAAAATCAAATTATTTTGGGGGTTAGAATTGAGTTATATATTTTATGAGAGTTAAAATGTAATTTCATCATTACATTAGCTCATATCTTAATGATTTTTAAAGTGTTAAATTAAAATTTTATTATTTTTTAAGGTCAACATTTACTAATTTATAATTTTATAAAATATAAAGGGTTCAGTATGATATTTTTCCATTTGAGAGGTTGAAAAACAGAAGGGGTTAACGCATACATCAAATGATCCAAGACCAATTCCTTGATCCAATAGCTCATTCCTAATGGACTAATAACAACTTTTTATTTGGAGGCATTGGCATGTACAAGGCCTTCCTTCATGTTGGGGAAACCCAAGTGCAAGTGCTTAAGTACCTAAAAACATGTTAAAAAAGAGGGTTTGACTGATGGTGATGCATTAATTAATTAATGCCATGATGCTCGTGTTTCTAGAATTTCTTTTTGTCTCATCATTAAAATAGTTGAAGGTGGTGTGTTTGGGGACTGTCTCAAGTAAAAATGTGAAGTGGGTGAGCCACCCTCAACAATTCCAACCAACATGGTTAATTTTCCTCCAATTATGGTGTTAGGCATGTTTGGTGACAACCTTAGAATGTCTGGTTTCTTGTTTCATTAAAGTTTTTCATTGTATGTATATAAGTGTCCTTTATTAGTGAGGCCCGGCTAATCGATTGGGGCCGCAAAAGATGGCAACGGAGGGAGTGATCACTGCGGTTTATAAAGTGAATCTCCATTGCCGGCAATGCGCATGCGATATTAAAAAGCCTCTCATGAGGACTCAAGGTAGCCTATGCTATCCTATTTTCATTGATGATGATGAATTAATGGTGGTGAATAATAGTTGTGATACGAAATGCAAATGCAGGGGTTCATGGTGTAGAACTTGATGTTGGGAAAGGTGAAATTAAGGTTAAAGGAGTGATTGATGTCATAAAAACCCACAAGATGATTGAAAAAGTGAGCAAGAGAAAGGTTGAGATTTTGTCGCCTCAGATTAAGATCACTGACAAGGACAAAGCTGCTGCTACACCCATCAAACCCAAGGAAACCAAAAAGGTAATTTACTATCTCTCTCACCACGTTAAATTCTATTATTACTTCGGGTGATTTATGATTTTTTTTAAAAATTTTGAGAATCTACGTGTTTTTTTTTTTAATTTACCTTATTTTTGGAAAGAGAAAATAAAAATGCGCCTTATAGATCACATTTTTTATTGAATGGGGATGAAAATGTACATTGTAAGATGCTTTTTCAGGAAAACAAAATGAAAATGTACCCTATTAGTGCGTTTTCAAACCAACGGTAACTTTTCACTGATGTTGTATTAAAAAAGTGCCCTGTAGGACATGTTTTCCTTTCTCTATCCAAATTTGACATATTTCGGTAAATTAAACAAAAACAGCATAGGTTCTCAAATTAAAAAAAAAAAACAGCATATTTTGGTAAATCGACTTAAATTAATGGCTAAACTTCGGTTACAACTTAAATTTCAAAAATTGAAAAGTGAAAGGACTAAATTAACCAAATTAAAGTACATAAGCTAAAATTGACAACTTACGCATAGTATAAGGACTAATAATAAAATTTGACTCGTCTATATTTATGCATATAAAAGCACAAATTTAAAAAAACTTTTTTGTACCGATAAGAATACGCTTTATTTTTTAACATATTACTAGATTGACATTTAAAATAATATAATATTTAATTTAGAATTATTATTAATTAAAAATTAGTGTAAAATAGAATTTGTAATAATTATATATTTAAAATTAATTATAATTTAATTAACAAATATTATTTAAAAAGTTTAGTTAAAATAATTATAGTTAAAGTAAAATTGGCGTATCATTTAAAAAGTTTCTTTTAAACAAACTTTTATTTTGTATTTTTTACTTGATATTATTTTTTGCTAAATATTAATTATATATTATTTACAAATTAATATAGTCAATTCATTGACTATTAAGTATTAAGAAAATAAAATAAAAATTGAAATTACAATATATCAAATTTTATTGTTTGTACAAATATACTAATGATAGAAATTTTTATGAATTATAAAAATTTCTGGTTTTGCTCTGTGTTAGATCAAGTACAAAATGGTCCTTTTACGTTAAAATCTTATCTATTTTTACTGTTAAAATTGACGTTATTGATAGAATAACCAAACGGTTACATGTGGTTAATCTAATATATATGAACTAATTTATTTTTATTTTAATAGAGGATAAAATACAATATGATTCTTTATATAAGCATCTTTATAGTGCTTTTGCCCTATCACAAACCATTAAATTAATTTCTAAATATTTTACACTGTATTTACGAGCGGCAGCCAATTTTACGCACTACAACGATGAAAGTTCATCTACATTGTGACAAGTGTGAGCAGGATCTACGCAACAAGTTATTGAAGCATAAAGGTATGGATGTATTTACTAAATTCGGTATCACAAATCTCTTCATAAGTTTCCTTTTACGATGAATGCAGGTATTTATAGTGTTAAGAGTGATATGAAAGCACAAACCCTAACAGTAGAAGGAATAATGGAATCAGAAAAATTGTTATCATACATTAAAAAGAAAGTGCATAAACATGCAGAGATGATAAGCTCAAAAACAATGGAGGCTAAGGAAGAAAAGAAGGAGATTGTAAAAGTTGAACCCAAAAAGGAAGAAAAGAAGGAGATTGTAAAAGTTGAAGCCAAAAAGGAAGAAGTGAAAGTAGTGGGTGAATCCAGTGAAAACAAGATTGTGAAGAGTACAGATGCCAATGCTCCATATTTTGTTCATTATGTCTATGCTCCCCAGTTGTTTAGTGATGAAAATCCCAACGCTTGTACTATCATATGAACAATAGTAAATTCAATTAAAGCCTTGCAGTGGATAAACCCTTGCATAATATGTAGAAAGAATAATGCAAATACTAGTAGTTTCATCATTAACATATGAATATATTAATTTATTTAATTCATGCAATAATGATCAGATTAAGGTTATTTTGAATGGACGGTGCATTCCAGTGTAGTGTGTTTAGTTCTTTTTTTATCTCATGCTATAATATTTATTCTCATCGCTGAATAATTAATCTCATCACCACCGCTATTTTTACTCTAACCAGAGGTAGATGCACTGCCTATCTAAAGAGGCCTTAAGTTTCATTTGAATTGAAGTTGTTTAAAGGAGAAATGTTTTGTTGAGTGTTATTTTCTTTTCTTCCCCTCTTTAAATTAGAAGAAAATATCTTGAATTAGAATTATGGTTATTATGATTTGTTAATTAGCCATCCTTGTATATGATAATATGTGTTATTGCCTTAAATTATTTTATGGCCCCTTCCCACCATATCATTCATGGTCCCTTCTTAATTATTTAATAAGATTTCAACAATTTTTTTCATGTCATTGACACATAATTTTGGTTTTTTTTTTTTACCTTAAACCCCGAATCCAAAATCCTAATCCTCGAATCCTGAACCCAAACATTAAACCTTGAAACCCGAACCCCGAACCTAGAACCTTGAGTTTAGGGTTCAAGGAATTTAAGATTTAAGATTTAGGTTCGAATTTGAGGTTCAAGTTTTAATGTTTAAGATTATAGGTTTGGGGTTTTGGTTCGAGATTGGTTAAAAAACTAAAATTATGTGTTAATATCATGAAGATAATTATTGAAATGTCATTAAATTATTGGAAGGACCATGAATGATGTGGTGGGAAGTGTCAATAAAATAATTTCTTAACTCTATTTAATATATATGTTAAAATATTTTAATTTCTAAAAGAAGAGATTAAAATAATAACGATATGGTCCATATCTAAATAAGAAATAAAAAGGTAAATTAGTTTAAAGTATATATTTATGATTTTTTAATTTTTAAAAATTATTAAATCATTCGCTGATAAGTCATATAAAATAAAATAGTGACACATTAGTAATGAAAGATTGAGGGTCAATTTGTTTCAAATAAAAGAGTAGGGACCAAATTGAAAATAGCTATAAAGATTGATGGTTAAATTTGTTATGTTGCTTTATATATAAAACACCAAAATCAGCCTTTGACAACACAATTTTAACAGAGGGACTATTTGGATCTAACATTCAGAGACCAATTTATCCATTTTCCTGTAGAAGAACAAAATGCAATCCAAGTTATAGTTAAAGGATTGCTATGGTACTTTTACAATAATTATTTTAAGAATTTTAAAATTAAAGTATTGAAATAAAATTATTTTTAGAATATAAAAAATTAAAGGGTAAACTACAAAAATAATCACTTATGTGTGGTTTAAATTATGTTTTGGTCACTAAACTTTAATTTATTACGTTTTGATCACTAATGTTATTGATTTGTAACATTTTAGTCACCACGTCGTTACTTGACGTTAAAAACATCATGGAAGTCTAGCATGCCACAAATGTTGGAAAAAAATCCGGTTTAAAAACGGTTTTTTGTCATAGTAGGAAATTAAAATTTTGAAAATCGAGCCTATTTGTGATATTTATAGCAATAAACTTTTCCTGAAAAGTACTTGTGCTTTGTGCGAGATAGATCTTAGATGTTTCCGATCTTTGACTTTGTGTTTTCGAAGCTTTCAAGTGAAATTTGAAGAAATCTAATTTGATAAGGTGAGAGATGATGAAGAGGGGAGCATTTTGGAGGTAAGTTTGGTTTGAAACATCACCGAACGGCGGTGGCAATAGTTGGGCAACGATTAGGGTTGTAAAAGGAAAAGAAATAAAGAGAAAAGGAAAAGAAGAGATAAAAAGAAGAAATAAAAAAGAATAAAATAAAGTGGAAAACAAAAAGAAAAGTTAAAAAAAACTATATAAAACCCATCTGATCTCAGGTGAAAATGAAAGGGAAGGATAAGGGGAAATTGCGCCTTTAGTCCTTGGAGTCAACATTTAACGACACCAATTGTGCAATGTCAGACTTTTGTAACGTTTTTAACGACGAGTAATAACATAGTGACTAAAATGTTACAAATTGATAATATGAGCAAAACGTAACAAATTAAAATTTGGTGATCAAAATGTAATTTAAACTATACATAAGTAACTATTTTATAGTTTACCCAAAATTAAACTTTACTTGTTAAAGAAGTACAAGGAAGTTTTAAGATGAAACTTATAATTCACTTTAAGTTTACAACCCGGATGGAATATGTTCAAAAATTGATAAACACTTAGAGGTTATTTATGATAGGCTTAATGATAAATTTGGTCACTAATGTTTGTATATTTTGTCAAAATGACTCTAATTGTATTTTTAAGCTTTTTTTTGCTATCAACCTTCGCTCTTTTTCTCAATCTCTTTTTTTCTAATAGATTTAATGAAAATAACGTTAAAAAAGTTAACGGGATGATGTGGAATTTCATATGTGGAATATTTTTAATGAGATATAATTTATTACTTAGATAACCCAATAAGATAATTATATGTAGAAAATAAATAATAAAATAAATACGTTAAATTAAAAAATAACTCTTAATTTAAAGTAAATAAACGTAATTATCTAAAAATATTAACTCAATAGAAAAAATTATCAATAAACAAACCTATGAAAGATTGAAACCTTTTCAAAGAAAAGAAAATTTGAAGCCTTGAATTTTTAATTAAATATATTATAAAAATAGATTGAAAAAAAAAGAACAAAGGTTGACGATAATAAAAGGCCCAAAAATACAATTAGGGTCATTTTGACAAAACATACAAACGTTAGTGGCCAAATTTATCATTAAGATTTTATGATATTATTTTATCTTTTTATAAGCATTGAGAATTGGTGAAACTCGTAACCTTCGGGTTATGACTTTGATGGTGGAAAAAAATTAGTAAAAGTCGATACTTAGGATGAGTTTGGATAGACAGTGCGGTATGGTATATTTAACTTATTTTTTGTCTCACGTTACAGTACTACTACAATAACTAATCTTATCGCTGCCATTACTTTTACACTAATCACAAATAAACGTACCACTCATCTAAATTGAAAGTTAATAATATTCTATTAAATGCGGCAAGGGATAGCTTCGCCATCAGTTCGTTAAAATTCCCACACGTCTTTCCATCTTTCCGTCTAACCTTTTACCATTCAAAACGTCAGCTAACGCTTTAATCAACCTAACGTGTAAACCGATTCCCCCGTGCATCCCCCACCACCATTGATGCAATATCCACCACTTCCACGCCTAGCTTCCAACCAAACATATCGAGGTTGTTCATTAAAAAAAGAAACATTCACCCAATTATGTGTAGGTTTGTTGATTTGGACATGCACAATTTATTGGTCACTTCCCATGTACTATTATTTCTCTACCTTGCTACAAACATTCACACTTGTCAAATAATAAGTTGAGTGAATGTTGAGGTTAGGTACAAATTTCATGATAATGCCCCCTTTTTTCTTTTTCCTTATATATACACAAAAGACAGCAAAGGTAAAAGATTGAGGAAAGCTGTATATTTAATTTATTGAAATGGAACTTCTTGCACCAATTAAATTACTTCAATTTTTTTCTCAATTTGATGATAATGTTGAATAAATAGTAAGTTGCAAATGATTGTAATCTAGCCAATTTATGGAAATATTTTAACCATCTCAATCCCCCGCCCCCCTCTCTCTCTCTTTTGTCTAATAATGAATTTAATTGTTTTATTATAATTATTCTACTTTAATTTAAGATAATCTGACTTTAATATTTTTATAGGGTCAATTATAAAAAATAGTCACTTTTGTTTATCTCAGATTACATTTTAGTCACTTACGTTATTGTTTTATTATCAAGTAGTCATTCTATCATTCAACTCCCTAACGGCAGTCCTACGTGGCAATCCAAATGTATTTTAAATGCCAATTTAGATGTCAAATTGCTGGGATGAAAATAGGTTTTTTAATTAAATAAATTTAATTTAGACTGCCACATAAGACATCCAAGTTGGCATTTAAAACCCATTTGGATTGTCACGTAGGACCGCCATTAGGGAGGTAACAAAGCTTAACGGTAGAGTGATCATTTCATAAAAAAACGATAACATAAGTGATTAAAACGTAACATTTCAAACATAAATGACTTAAATATAATTTGAGACAAACAAAAATGGCTATTTTTATGGTTTAACCTATTTTTATTTTTATTAATATATGTTCAAATTGATAGCATTGTATTAACTGTCATTGTTAAAATAATGACATGGACTTTCGTGAATCCATTAACACTTAACACTATTTCTATGAACTTACTAATGTTCAAGTTTTAATATAATAAATAGAGTAAAGCTAGAATTAATCCTTTTTCTTAAAATAAAAATGCTAGCAAATGCTACCGTTTGTCATATAATAGTAAATCAAATCAATTAATCTTAATATTACTAACAAATATTAGGTGTAATGGTAAAATATATTATATACTCAAGGCGTAAATTAATTTTTTTAAGGGTTAGAATTAAATTGTATATTTTTACGATAATAAAAATGTAATTATGTCATTTTAATAACTTATATTTTTAAGTTTTTGAAAGATTAACAATTTTATCATTATCAATTTATAATTTTATAAATTTAAATAGAAAATTTTCTATTTTAAAAGAATCGACCTGCCAACCCCTAAATTCGTCTATACTCTCAATAAAAAAAATTATAAAGTCAAATATTAAAAACATCTGGACCCTAAATATATTTGGTATTTAAGCAATTATAAAGTTAAGAAACACCAAGCCCTTATCCATGTCTCCCACGTCTTTCCATTCTTTATAACAACAACAGCTTTTGCTTTTGGGGTCAAATGCAAATTGGCCTTCAATTATCTAATAATATTTATGTCCAAATGCATTTCACCTTCATCCCCCGTGGTTAAAACCATCAGCAGGGGCAGTTATTATATTCCTTAAACCCATTATATATATATAATCCTTTTGTTTCATAATCAAGAACACCTAATCATGTGGTTCGGTCTGAAGGCTTATTCTAGTTTAAAAATGAGTTTGGGTAAAAAATGAAATAGGCTTCATCTCGGGTAAATTTTTTTTGCCTGAACTTGACCCGATCCAAATTTACAAAAAAAACTTGTTACTTTTGGCTGCAATTTTGTTGTTGTTTTAGTGTCGTTTTGCTATTATATTGCTATTATTTTGTTGTTGTTCTTTGAATATTGTATAATTTTTATTTTATTGTTAATTTTGCTACTATTTTAGATGTATTTATTTGTTATAATAAATAATTTTTAATTTATTTTCAATTTATTGAAAAATATTTATTTTATACTTTTAATATATTTAATGTATTATATTTTTAAATTTTTTATATAAAATAATAATATAAAAATTTAATACGGATGGATTGAACTTAACTTTTAACATTTTTATCTAGGTCGGTTTTAAGTAAAATTTAAACTCATTTTTAAATTAAGCCCGAACCCAGACCTAAAAACAGACCTAACCTGAACCGAACCATGATCACCTCTATTATCAATAAATTAATATTTTATGTTGTGAAAAATAAAATAGAATAAAATAAATAAAAATAAAGAACACATAAATTTTACGTGAAACCCTTTCGAAAAAAACCACGGGCAGAGGAGAAGAAAATTCACTATGTCGAAAAATTTTTACTCAAATACAAGAGGAATAGACTATGTCTATTTATAGGCTTGCAAAGCCATATTCTAGTAGGATTGAAACACCTTATCCTAATCAATATAAAATAGATGGAGTTTAATAAGGTTTAAAACCTTATTCTAAAATAAAATAAAAGAAGTCTAGTTCTATATGGATTTTACTTTTATTTTATTTTCCATCGTATTTTATTTAAATAAGAATTTGGGTCACTTAATTCTAACAATCTCCACCTTGACACAAATTCTCAATGAACAAGTTCTTCATCGCGAACTTTCAATAAACAAGTTCTTCACCTCTTCCAAAAACCCTTAAGGGTTTAACTTCAACAATGAACACCAACCAAGTCTAAGCAATGCTCAAACTTGGTTATAGGAAGTGACTTAGTCATCATATCTGCAGGATTTTCATGAGTGCTAATTTTGCTCACAACAATATCACCACGAGCAATAATATCACGAACAAAATGATACCGAATATCAATGTGTTTTGTTCTCTCATGAAACATTTGATCTTTTGTAAGAAAGATGGCACTGATTGTCACAAAATATCTTGTCTGATTTGAAGGTCTTCATTGAGTTCACTAAATAGTCCTTCAACCAAATAGCTTCTTTACAAGCCTCAAGAATCGCCATGTACTCAACTTCATGGTAGACAAAGCGATCGTAATTTGCAAAGTGGCTTTCCAACTAATTGCACAACCTCCGATTGTAAAGACGTAACTCGTGAGAGATCTTCTTCTATCAAGGTCTCCAAAGAAAATCAGCATCAACATACCCTATAACTCCATCTTTAGTTCTTCCAAACTGTAAGGAAACATTAGTAGTGCCTCGTAAGTATCTTAAAATCCATCGAATCGCTTTCCGGTGTTCTTTACCAGATTCGCCATGTATCGCTAATCGCACCGATCGCATATGATAAATCGGACGTGAACAAACCATAGCATACATGAGAGATCCCATCGCACTAGAGTATGGAACATGTGACATGTACTCAATCTCATTATCGATTGAGGAGATAAGGCCGATGAAAGTCTGAAATGGTCGCTAAAGGAGTACTAACAGCTTAGCACTCGCATATTGAACTCGCAAAGAACTTTCTCAATGTACCCTTCCGACTTAGGTACAATTTACTTGCTTTTCTATCTCCGAGAATCTCCATACCAAGTATCTTCTTTGTTGGTCCTAAATCTTTCATCTCAAATTCTTCACTTAGTTGGGCTTTAACCTTTCTTATCTCTCTTTATCTTTTGTCGCTATCAACATGTCATCAACATAAAGAAGTAGATACACAAAAGAACCATCACTGCTTTTTCTTAAAGTAGACACAACTGTCAAAACTACTTCTTTTGAAATCATGAGAAGTCATAAAGGAATCAAACCTCTTGTACCATTGTCTTGGTGATCTGTTTCAAACCGTAAAGGGACTTTTTCAAGAAGCAAACATAGTCCTCTTTTTCGAGACTATAAAACCCTTTGGTTGTTGCATGTAAATATCTTCCTCAAGTTCTCCATGCAAAATGCGCTTTTACATCTAACCGCTCAAGCTCCAAATCATGCATGGCAACAATACCAAGCAAAGCTCGAATCGAACTATGCTTAACAACCGGAGAGAACACATCTGTGAAGTCCACTCGGAATTTGATCAGTAACCCTTTGCAACAAGCCTTGCTTTATATCCGGTTCTTCAACTCCTGAGTCCCTTCTTTCTTTTTAAACACCCATTTACAACTAACACCTTTTTACCTTTAGGAAGTTTTACAAGATCCCATGTTCTGCTTTTTGTGGAGTGATTCCATCTCCTCTTGCATAGCAAACATCCACTTTTCTCGAGTCTTCACACTAATCGCCTCGAATAATTAAATGGCTCTTGATTCGCATCTATATCTTCACCACATTTAAAGCATAAGCAACTAGATCAACCTCGGCATACTTCTTTGGAGGTTTAATTTCTCTTCTTGTCCTGTTTTTGGCGATAGAGTATTGCGGTGAAGAAGCAACTCTATTCTCAATTTTTGTATCGGCTTGAGGAATTGATTCTCAGATTAATCGATGCTCCACCGCTTTTGGTTTTCTTTATTGGAAGAGTCTTTAAGAGATAAGTTAGGTAGCATAGCAGTTTCATCAAAAACAACATCTCTGCTAATCACAACTTTTCTATTTTCAGACACCATAACTTATAGCCTTTTACACCACTTTATAACCAAGAAAACGCATTTAATGGATCTTGGTTCCAATTTTCCATTATCAACATGAGCATACGCAGGACACCCAAAAATCTTTAAATCGTAATAATTAGCGGGATTACCGCACCATACCTCTTGTGGAGTCTTTTTCTCAATGGCAACGGATGGAGATCGGTTGATCAAAAACATGCGAGAGAGGTCGCTTCGCCCAAAATGACTTGGTAAGTTGGCATTTGACAACATACATCGAACCTTCTCCATGATCGTTCGTTCATTCGCTCGCAACGCCGCTTTTGTTGTGGAGTATGACGAATCGTCAAGTGTCTCATGATCCTTCTCGACTTGTACAATCTATTAAACTCATCGTAATGTAACTCTAAGCCATTGTCATGACGGAGGTATTTTATCTGCTTTTCCGTCTGCTTTTTCAATCATAATTTTCCAAGACTTAAATGTGGAAAACACATCGCTTTTCGCCTGTGAAGAACGCCCAAACTTTTCTCGGAAAAATCATCAATAAAGGTTAGCATATAATTAGCTCCACCTCTCGAAGGCACTCGGACGGCCCCCACAGATCGTAATGGATATACTCCAACGTTTTCTTCGTGTTATGGATTCCTCTAGTGAATCGAACTCTCTTTGCTTCCCAAAACACAAGGTGCTCACGAAATTCGGTTTGCAAATTCCTTGCCCATTAAGAAGTCCTCTTTGCTTAATTTCGCCATGCCATTCTCACTCATATGCCCTAGGCGATATGCCAAAGTTTAGTAATATCATCATCCGACAAGGAAGAGGAAGCGACAAAATGCATCACCGAGAATAAGAGAACCTCAGAAACATATAACTTGGCAATCTTTCTTTGCCCTTTCATCACAACAAGGACCCTTTGAAATCTTTAAAACCCCACTTTCACCGTGTATCTGCACTTTTGAATCAAGAGTACTCAACGAAATTAAATTTCTTTTCAATTCGGAACATGCCGCACGTCACTAAGTGTTCGACAACTCCATCAAACATCTTAACTTTAATTGTTCCAACACCGCGATTTTACATGAAGCATTATTTCCCATCAAAACAACACCTTCAGACATCGTTTCATAAGTTGTAAACCAATTCCGATTGGGACTCATGTGGAAGGTGCAACTGAATCAAGTATCCACCTCGCTTACTTTAGAATCATTGATGTAGCAACTAGAAGTTCACCATCGCCGTAGTCTTCTACAACATCGCCTTCACCGAATTTTCTAGTTGTTTTCCTTTTGATTCGCACCTCCTTTTAATCTTATTTTGTAGCTTATAGCACTCAGATTTAATGTGCCCTTTCTTCTTGCGAAGTTGCAAGTTTTACCTCTGCTTGAAGATTTCGATCTACCCTTAGATTTACCACGAGGATTCCGCTCGTGTTCTACCATGATCATCATCAACATTCGGTCTTGTCTCCCACGAACAATGAGACCCTCTCCCGAGAGTTGGGTTTAACCACAATATGCTTCATCTTATCATACGAGGTTAAAGAATCATAAACCTCATCAACTGTGAGAGACTCGCGGCTATATAAAATCGTGTCTCTAAAGGTTGAATAAGACGGGGCAACGAACAAAGTAGAATCAACCCTAGATCTTCCTTATCATATCGAACCTCCATGGCCTCCAAGTTTGAGAGAATTTCTTTAAACACTGTTAAGTGTTCGTACGACGCACCTTCCTCCAAACGATGAGCATAAAGACGCCGCTTCATATGCAACTTGCTTGTTAGAGTTTTCGACATACATATTTGTTCTAGCCTCTTCCATAATGCAATGGTAGCTTTCTCTTTCATTACATCCCCGCAAAATTTCGTTGGACAAATGCAGATGTAATTGTGTTAATGCCTTCGATCCTTACGCTTCTCTTCATCATCTGTTAATGTCAAGGCATCTTATCTATCCTAGCAGGCATCCTCTAGATCCATCTGCAAGAATCGCTTGCATCTTAATTTGCCACAACGCAAATGTGTTGCGATCCAACAATGAATTTCATACTTCAAAGACGCCATTACCGTGATCGAGATGAATAACCCTAAGCTCGATACCAATTTGTGAAAAATAAAATAGAATAAAATAAATAAAAATAAAGAACACATAAATTTTATGTGAAACCCTTTCGGAAAAAACCACAGGCAGAGGAGAAGAAAATTCACTATGTCGAAAAATTTTTACTCAAATACAAGAGGAATAGACTATGTCTATTTATAGGCTTGCAAAGCCATATTCTAGTAGGATTGAAACACCTTATCCTAATCAATATAAAATAGATGGAGTTTAATAAGGTTTAAAACCTTATTCTAAAATAAAATAAAAGAAGTCTAGTTCTATATGGATTTTACTTTTATTTTATTTTCCATCGTATTTTATTTAAATAAGAATTTGGGTCACTTAATTCTAACATATGTTATACGAATTTAATATAAAAATTGTGTTTATATTATTTGGCGGGATAAAATATGCTTGTTTGGGAAGGACCAATCAAGAGGGTGATGTCCAATTTCCCAAAATGTTAGTGCTTTGGCTCGTTGGACCACCGAACCCCCCCTCCCCTTTCCCCCAATTAGCCTATTACTTGTTCTCCATTTACTTCTTTATATTTTTCACCTTCCAATGATTGTGGGTTTTAACTTTCTACGGTGTTATGTGGAGCTGACCCTAGATGGACCAATCTCATTACAGATTTAAACAACAACTAATAATGCACAATTATAGTATTTTTTGTTTTACCCTTTTTCATTTAAAAAAAAAGCACAAAAATGTAAACTATATTAAACCCAAACATTGTGCAACAGTTTCAATTTCAATCATTCTGTGTTTTCATATTTTATTTTTGAATTTATAATATTTTCAATTCGATTATTATAAGCATTTCAACAACTAAAATGAATAGTTAACTAAGAGATTTTAGTTAATTTAGTTCTTATTTTGTTTATTAATCTTTCAAAAGAATCAAATCGTTTTTCTTTAACTGAAAATACTAATTAAAACATTAATTTTTAATAATATTAGCTTAACAACTCGTCTATTTTTATGTTAATATGACACTATTTATCTTATCGTGTTTAAAATTTAACATTTTAAGCAATATTTTTATTAAAAACAATAATTCATTTCATTTTCGAAAAGAAGAACCAGTGTCATTTATGTCAATATTTGGTGATGGTTTGATTAAATTTATGAGATTAAGATATTACAGTGTGGGGAACCTGACTATGGATAAGATTGATTCATAGAGCGAGGAGAAATAGATTCTTAAGACACAACGTATGCAATTGGTGCTGCTTTTTGGCAATATTTGATGTGATGAGACAGAAATTTTAAGATTAGGGGATTATCTCATCAATTACGCCAACTTGCCATATGTTTCATCTGCTAATCATTCATATTAAACTTAAGCAAAATGTTGTCAGCTTCAATGAAATAATAATTTGTATTTTTTTATGACTATGTTATTTATATATTTTATGTTTTTATTTTGGCCACAATATTTATTTTATTTTTAGTTACGTGTGATATATATATATATTTATATATTATTGTTTTGTGAAGTGAAATTATAGAAGACTACAATTTTGCAATTTGAGCCTCTCATTGCTAATTAGAAAATTTTGAGGATGGCGATGGTAACAAAATTAATGCTTTCAAATCGAATAATATAAAAATTGAATTTGAAAACATTTTTTAAAAAAAACACTGTCACAATAAAATGAGTTTATTTAAATTTGGGTCAACCCAAATGAAATGATATACTTGTTAAAAGAAATATTCTATATATTATTTACGCTGAATTTGGTGTAAATACAGTTTTTATTATATTATCGATTGAATCTTAGTTTAATTGATATGAGCATTGTTGTCAATGTAAGAAGATATGAATTTAAGTGCGTTGAAACGCATTATCCTTTTATTTATGGGTTGTTTTAATCATTATCTCAAAAAGAGTAAATATAATCAAAACCTAAATAAGATTGTTTAAAAAAAAAGTCCTCACTATACTAGCATGACGCATATGATGAGGATTTTATTTCTTAATACATGAAATATTTTATATATGTTATAAATTATTGATTGGTACCTCATTAAGTAGATTTTTTTTTTGATAAATTATAAGAGGAGAGCAAAATCTTATAAAGAATGCGACTAGCGACTTTAATCCAAGTGTACATTTGGAACAGTGAACACCCTGACCAGTAGGACAATACATGAGATTTATTAAATAGATTTAAATTTCAATTTTTTGATGATCTAATAATATATAATTTATCAATGCATAAAATATAAATCTTAAAAAATAAGCCGTCTAAGTAGCAAGGACAGAACTATGTTGATGGTGGGAAGGGGCATAACTAAAGTGACTTGATATCAATATAAATTACCTTGAGAAAAGTATAAAATAAAAATTACGATCAATAAAAAAACAGTTTGATTCAATCATTTGCTTCTTGTTGCATACTTTTATCTCCTAACTTTATCATCACAATATCGATATTTTAAAAGAAGTATCGAATACCAACAATAATCGGTTCAAGCCGTTAATTCAACTTTGCTCTTCTATCAAGGATATTAATTCAAGATTTAACTTTATTAAGTATCTTACATTTTCTTACTCCTTTTTCAACCATTATGAGGACATTTTGATGGATGAAAGCAATCCTCATTTGAATCTTTGATTGAACCGAGAATCTTTTGCATACCAGTACTACCTTGTCTCTTATGTATTTAAGAATGGCTGCACCCTAATGACCCTTGTCTCCACTTCTTGCCAACTCAAAGATGAAAATTGGATTGTTCATCTTACCTGTCTATCCTGATTATTAATCCCAAAATTTGTGTTCATAATTGAGAAGACCTATATTGTTAACCAGTTGCAAAGTCTTGAGTGGGTTTAGGTTGGATTTTTCAAAGATAACAACATTTCTAGCTTCTCATATCACCCATTCTCAAATCAGTACACGATCATTACAAAGTAGACAAAACTCTCTTTGAAAACTCATATTCCATAGGGAAGCAATTATGAGAAATCTTGTACAAAAATATATAATGAGGAGCTTCCTTAAGACCTTCCATTTTTTATCAAACTCGCTTTAGGTGTTTCTGATATGTGGATTTCACAGATAACATTTCACAGCGCATATATAATACTTTTGCCTTCAAAGTCTTAATTATAATTACAGTCTATCCTGCAATAATTCTCCATATTTGTTTCGCAAGTAGCTGAGAGTTATTTACACTGTAAATAATGTCTATAGAATTGCACTGTATATAGTGGCTTTTTTACAGCAATAATGTAAAAATAATAATTAATTACAAAAATAGGCCAAGTCAAAATTATTTATGAAAATCGATTGTTTTGAATAATTCCTGCCAATGCTGCCTGATACACTAGCAATACCACCATCATTTTCCCCTAATCATCAGCAAATCATTGATTTAAAAAAAAAATGGTGCCTTCACTATGTCAGGAAGCACCGATATATATATTTTCCAAGATATCCAAGAAAATACAGGTATACCCAAGAAGATACACAGGCACTAGCAAAAAATAATGACTGGAAATAAAAATATAGAAAAGTATAGTTAGATAGACACTTTTAAAAGTTATTTCTTTTTTTTTTCTTTGTAATGATGCCAGTTCAACCAATTATTCCGAAGGTTGAAAAACTTCGGTCTAAGTGTATTGTTCTATATTTTTATCAACTTTTTTTCTTTTTGTGTCTTTGAAAACATTTAATCTTTTTCAACATTTGAGAATATTTAGTGTGAAAAAATAAAATAAAATAAAAAACACAAATTTTTATGTGGAAACCCTTTTGGGAAAAAACCACGGGTATAGGAGAAGAAAATTCACTATGTCGAATTCGAATTATTACAAGAGAAATAAATTATGTCTATTTATAAGCTTGTGAAGCCATATTCTAGTAAGACTGAAACATCTTATTCTAATCAATATCAAATAGATAGAATTTAATAAGGTTTAAAAAAACTTTATTCTCAAATAAAATAAAAGAAGTGTAATTCTTTTTGGATTCTTCTTTTATTTTATTTTACCACTATATTTTATTTAAATAAGGATTCGGGTCACTTAATTCTAACAATCTCCACCTTGACACTAATTCTCAATGAACAAGTTCTTCATCGCGAACTCTCAACGAGCAAGTTCTCTACCTCTTCCATAAAACCTCTTAAGGGTTTAACGTCAACAACGAACACTAACCAAGTCTAAGCAATGCTCAAACTTGGTTATAGCTAGGAAGTGACTTAGTCATCATATCTGCAGGATTTTCATGAGTACTAATTTTGCTCACAACAATATTACCACGAGCAATAATATCACGAACAAAATGATACCGAACATCAATGTGTTTTGTTCTCTCATGAAACATTTGATCTTTTGCAAGAAAGATGGTATTCTGACTGTCACAAAATACTGTGCTGATTTGAAGGTCTTTATTGAGTTCACTAAAGAGTCCATTTAACCAAATAGCTTCTTTACAAGCCTCAGTAATTGCCATGTACTCAGCTTCAGTGGTAGACAAAGCGACTATAGTTTGCAAAGTGGCTTTCTAACTGATTGTACAACCTCTGATTGTAAAGACATAACTTGTGAGAGATCTTATTCTATCAAGGTCTCCAGCTAAATCAGCATCAACATACCCAATAACTCCATCTCTAGTTCTTCCAAACTATAAGAAAACATCAGTAGTACCTCGTAAGAATCTTAAAATCCACTGAACTACTTTTCAGTGTTCTTTACCGGAATTCGCCATGTATCTCGCTAACCTGACCGATCGCATATGATAACCGACGTGAATAAACCATAGCATACATGAGAGATTCCACTGCACTAGAGTATGGAACATGTGACATGTACTCAATCTCATTATCTGATTGTGGAGACAAAGCCGATGAAAGTCTAAAATCGGCTGCTAAAGGAGTATTAACAGGCTTAGCACTCTGCATATTGAACCTGCAAAGAACTTTCTCAATGTACCCCTTCTGAATTAGGTACAATTTACTTTCTTTTCTATTTTTGAGAATCTCCATACCAAGTATCTTCTTTGCTAGTTCTAAATCTTTTATCTCAAATTCTTTACTTAGTTGGGCTTTGACATTTCTTATCTCTCATTTATCTTTTACTGCTATCAACATGTCATCAACATAAAGAAGTAGATACATAAAAGAACCATCACTGTTTTTCTTAAAGTAAATACAACTGTCAAAAACTACTTCTTTTGAAATCATAAAAAGTCATAAAGGAATCAAACCTCTTATACCACTGTCTTGGTGACTGTTTCAAACCGTAAAGGGACTTTTTCAGCAAGCAAACATAGTCTTTTTTTCTAAGACTGTAAAACCCTCTAGTTGTTGCATGTAAATATCCTCCTCAAGTTCCCCATGCAAAAATGCAGTTTTTACATCTAACTGCTTAAGCTCCAAATCATGCATAACCACAATACAAAGCAAAGCTCGAATCGAACTATGCTTAACAACTGGGGAGAACACATCTGTGAAGTCCATTCTTGGAATTTGACTGTAACCCTTTGCAACAAACCTTGCTTTATATCTGGGTTCTTCAACTCCTAGAGTCCCTTCTTTCTTTTTAAACACCCATTTACAATGAACAACCTTTTTACCTTTAAGAAGTTTCACAAGATCTCGTGTTTTATTTTTGTGGAGTGATTCCATCTCCTATTGAATAGCAAACATCCACTTTTCTGAGTCTTCACAGCTAACCGCCTCAGAATAATTAGATGGCTCTTGATTCGCATCTATATCTTCAGCCACATTTAAAGCATAAACAACTAGGTCAGCCTCAGTATATTTCTTTGGAGGTTTAATTTCTCTTCTAGTTCTGTTTTTGGAGATAGAGTAATGTGGTGAATAAGTAACTTCATTCTCAATTTTTGTACTGGCTTGATGAGTCGACTCTGTATTAATCTGATGCTCCACCTGCTTTTAATTTTCTTTATTGGAAGAATCTTTAAGAGATAAGTTAGGTAGCATAGCAGTTTCATCAAAAACAACATCTCTGCTAATCACAACTTTTCTATTTTCAGGACACCATAACTTATACCATTTTGCACAGTTTTATAACCAAGAAAAACACATTTAATTGATCTTGGTTCCAATTTTCCATTATCAACATGAGCATACGCAGGACATCCGAAGATCTTTAAATCAGAATAATTAGCAGGATTACCAGACCATTCCTCTTGTAGAGTCTTTTTCTCAATGGCAACGGATGGGGATCGGTTGATCAAAAAATATGCAGTAGAGGCTGCTTCGGCCCAAAACGACTTTGGTAAGTTAGCATTTGACAACATACATCGAACCTTCTCCATAATCGTTCTGTTCATTCGTTCTGCAATGCCATTTTGCTGTGGAGTATGGCGAACTGTCAAGTGTCTCACGATCCCTTCTAACTTGCACAATCTATTAAACTCATCAGAATAGAACTCTAAGCCATTATCTGTACGGAGGTATTTTATTTGTTTTTCTGTCTATTTTTCAATCATAATTTTTCAAGACTTAAATGCGGAAAACACATTGTTTTTTTGCTTTAAGAAGAATGCCCAAACTTTTATGGAAAAATTATCAATAAAGGTTAGCATATAATTAGCTCTACCTCTCGAAGGCACTTTGGATGGCCCCCACAAATCAGAATAAATATACTCCAACGTTCCCTTTGTGTTGTGGATTCCTTTGGTGAATCGAACTCTCTTTTGCTTCCCAAAAACACAATGCTCACTGAAATTCAGTTTGCAAATTCCTTGCCCATCAAGAAGTCCTCTTTTGCTCAATCTGTCATGCTATTCTCACTCATATGCCCTAGGCGCATATGCCAAAGTTTAGTAATATTATCATCTGACAAGTAAGAGGAAGCGACAGCTGCATCACTAGTAACAGTAGAACCTTGCAAAACATATAAGTTGGCAGTCTTTCTCTGCCCTTTCATCACAACAAGGGAACCTTTGGAAAATTTTAAAACCTCACTTTCAGCTGTGTATCTACACCCTTTTAAATCAAAAGTACTCAACGAAATTAAATTTCTTTTCAATTCTAAAATATGTCGTGCGTCACTAAGTGTTTTGACAGCTCCATCAGACATCTTAACTTTAATTGTTCCAACACCTGCGACTTTACATGAAGCATTATTTCCCATCAAAACAACACCTTCAGACACTGTTTCGTAAGTTGTAAACCAATCCCGATTGGGACTCATGTGGAAGGTGCAGCCTGAATTAAGTATCCACTCCTCGCTCACTTTAGAATTGTTAATTGAAGCAACTAGAAGTTCACCATTGCTATAATCTTCTACAACATCAGCTTCACCGAAATTTTCTGGTTGTTTTCCGTTTTGATTCGCAGCCTCCCTTTTAATCTTGTTCTGTAGCTTATAGCACTCAGATTTAATGTGCCATTTCTTCTTGTAGAAGTTACAAGTTTTACCTCTGTTTGAAGACTTTTATCTACCTTTAGATTTATCGTGAAGATTCCGTTCCTGTGTCCTTCCACGATCATCATCAGCATTTTGATCTTATCTCCCACGAACAATGAGACCCTCTCTCTGAGAGTCGGGTTTAACCACAAGATGCTTCATCTTATCATACGAGGTCAAAGAATCATAAACCTCATCAACTGTGAGAGACTCGCGGCTATATAAAATCATGTCTGTAAAGGTTGAATAAGACGGGGGCAACGAGCAAATCATGTCTCTAAAGGTTGAATAAGACGGGGGCAACGAGCAAAGTAGATCAATCCTAGATCTTCCTTATCATACTGAACCTCCATGGCCTCCAAGTTTGAGAGAGTTTCTTTAAACACTGTCAAGTGTCTGTGTACAGACGAACCTTCCTCCAAACGATGAGCATAAAGACGTTGCTTCATATGCAACTTGCTTGTTAGAGTTTTCGACATACATATTTGTTCTAGCCTCTTCCACAATGCAGCAATGATCTTCTCTTTCATCACATCCTGCAAAATTTCGTTGGACAAATGCAGATATAATTGTGTTAATGCCTTTCGATCCTTACGCTTCTTCTCTTCATCTATTAATGTCGAAGACATCTTATCTATACCTAGCAGGGCATCTTCCAGATCTATCTGCGCAAGAACTGCTTGCATCTTAATCTGCCATAATACAAATCTGGTATTGCGATCCAACAGCGGAATTTCATACTTCAAAGACGCCATTACCGTGATCGAGATGAATAACCTAGAAGCTCGGATACCAATTTGTGAAAAAATAAAATAAAATAAAATAAAGAACATGCAAATTTTTACGTGGAAACCCTTTTGGGAAAATCTATAGGCAGAGGAGAAAAAAATTCACTATGTCGAATTCGAATTATTACAAAAGGAATAGACTATGTCTATTTATAGGTTTGTGAAGCCATATTCTATTAAGACTGAAACCTAATCAATATCAAATAGATAGAATTTAATAAGGTTTAAAAAATATTATTCTAAAATAAAATAAAAGAAGTGTAATTCTATATGGGTTCTTCTTTTATTTTATTTTACCACTGTATTTTATTTAAATAAGGATTCGAGTCACTTAATTCTAACATTTAATTTTCTCAACATTTGAAAATTAGAGAAAAGAAGCAAAGTAGAGATGACAACAAAAAGTGAAGATCCAAAATTTTTAGTTTTGATTTCAAAAAATGAAGGAAACAATTTTGCAGGTGAATTTGAAATTTTTACTACTCTTCTTTTTCTAGGGCTATTTTTTAACTTTAGCTTCTTCTTTTTTATTTCCAGTCAATTTTTTTATTTTCCCTGATGCTGTACGACACACCAACAATACTATTAATTTTTTTTTTCTTGGTATAGCCTATTTTCTTAAGTATTTTGGAAAAAAATATATATATCAGGGCCATTTGACACAGTAGCGATATCAAATTTTTTTTTTTAAAAACCAATGATTGGCTGATAATTAGAAAAAAATGAGGGTGATATTACCAATGTGTCAAGAAGTACCTACAAAAACTATTCAAGAAAAATTATTTTTGTAAATAATTTTTACCCTAACCTATTTTTGTAATTATTTTTATATTATTGCCGTAAAAAAGCCAAATACATAAAGGAAACGCGGTAAGAAAATAATTTCCAACATGTACTTTTCAGCAATTGGTTGTACCTTGTACATCGCTGTGGCCATCTATTTTTATATTGGTGCATTGTTTCTTGTTAAATTCAATGTCAACGCACGTGAAAAATGAAGTTATTAATACGGTTAATATGTTATTTGATATATAATTTTAATTTTAATGTTCAATTTGATACCTAAATTTTTTATCTCAGTTTTGTACTTAATTTTTTTTTTAATATTCATGTTGGTATTTGAATTTTTTTCAATTTGATACTTGAAGTTTTTCTTTTGTCCTAATTTGATACATGAGTTTGACTTCAACATTCAATTTGATACTTAAGTTTTTTCTTTGTTCCAATTAAGTACCTATGTTTTTTTTCCTAGAGCACTGTGTCGAACATTCATTAAGCCACATAATGTTGTTTGGTCTTTGATATCAAATTGAACATTAAAACAAAACTGTTGTATCAAATAATAATAGTAATAATTATAAAACAAAGGCTTAATGCACACTTTAGTCCTTGAAGTACATCTCTTTTCTCACTTTGGTATGTAAAATTTTTTTAAGCCCACTTTAGTCCTTAACATTATTGGACATTCCTAATTTAGTCTAGGATACCCAACCAATCATATATTGCCATGTGTCATATGATGACCTCACAATGACATCATTATATGAAAAACCCTAATAGATACTTAAAAATTAAAAAATATATAAGAACAATAAAAAATTAGTAAAATTTACTAAATTTTTTAAAATAAAAATATTAGATATTTTAATATTTTTAAAATTTTATAAATCACAATTACTAAGCTTAGACATTATATCGTTGTCTTTTGGAAGAATATCGCCTACAATAATTATTTTATAATTCAATCAATCAAAATTTATAATTGGTAGATCTTTTAGATATGAATTTGGATAATTTTTTTCAAATTATTTAAATAATAAAAATAATATTATTTTAATCAAATAATAATTGAAATAATATTTTAATTATTCCAAATTTTCTTTTACTATCTAAAGACCAAAATCTTAAAAATTATTGTCGAGTGTTTGATCATTCTAAAGAACTTTGATAAAAATAAAAGAGCATGTCCAAACATTAAATATGTTGCCAATAACACTGATGAAGTACTAAAAATAATGTATTTTAAAATATTAATAATTTGATATAAAAATTATTCAATTTTCATTAAAATATTTTTAAAATAGTTTTTATAAAATTGATTGTATTACTATATACAATTTTTATATTAAATTTTTAATATTTTAAATGTAATTAGCGAATGTATACTTTATTTCAAGACATAACAGTTATTACTATTTTGAATAATTTTAATATTATTTTTCAATCTTTTATGATCTCTAATAATTTTGTATATATTTTTTACAATATTTACAATATCTAATAATTTTTTATAATTCTTGGATTTTTGTAATAAATTTTATTATTTTTAAAAAATTCTAACATATTTTAATTTTTAAATTATAATTTTATTTATATATTTTAAAATTTTTTTTTGTAACTGATAATGTTTACGTGACAATTTATGGATGGTTAGATATTTCAGTCGGTTTCTTTTAACTTCTAAATGATTCAACCTGCTACTTCTGATAAAATTAGAGATTAAAATAGAAACATCTAATAATATTAGTGACTGAAATCTAAAAAAAACCTTGAAAACCAAAGTGAAAAAAATGATATATTTCAGGGATTAAAGTGTGAATTAAATCTGAAACAAAGGTTGCCGGCTGTAAACGCGTGGTACTTCAAATTAACCGTACGGTAAAGAAACTTCATGATGGAAAAGGCTAAAGCTTCAATATTCCAGAAATATCTGGACCGTCCAAAAACCAACGGGTCCCACTGATACTGACAAGACGGTGTCGATGCAGTTATGATGATGATCTTGGATTTCAGTTTGCTTGGACTCTTTGTAATTATCAGTTCGGCTATCTCTCCTAGATTCCATTCATATAGGATGACTTTAAATTATTATTTAATAACAAATATTCTTTTTATTTTAGATTGTATTGTAAATATATAATTATAAATATGATTAGCCAATTGAGTCTTAGTTCGATTGACATGAGTATTATTGTCAATGTAAGAAGATATGAGTTTGAGTGCGCTAAAGCGAATTATTCTCCTATTTATGAGTTAGGGAGGAGCTATGAGTAATTCTAGACATTATATTAAAAAGAACAAATATAAAAGGGTGTTTGATGAGCAGAGTTTTGAGTCCTTTTTAACTGATTTAGGCATAAATGAATGATTGAGTAGTCAAACTATTTAATTGTAGTGTTTGGTGGATGGAGGTTTACAATAGCTCGTTGAGCTAAAACCTCCAAAACAAAAAGCATAAAGATGGACAACGTTTTTTTACCGCTGATTGGGAATGAGATATGTAGAATGACATATTTAACCATGTTTGCTAAAAAAATACTCATTTTGCCACATGTTCTTATTTGTGGCATGTCCCTATTTATCATTTTATACATATCAGCTTTCAGTTATCTGTTAAGTTTTACTAAATACTTTTAAATAAACAGTTAATAGAATGAGTTGGTCAAACTAGTTATTGCAATAAGCAATTAGCTATCAGCCAATTGCCAAACAGGATCATAATCAAAATCTATAATAAAATTATTTAAAAATATATAAATATGACTAAAAATTTTAATAATTTTATATTTTTATTTAATCTCTCCAAAACTTATAATTACATTTAGACTCCTTTAAAAATTTCAAAATTGCTCCTAATATTTTAGAGAATAACTTTAATAGTAATGCTTTCTTAGGTGTTGATGTTGTTGTACAAGTATTTTTGTTCAAATTATGCTAATTTATTATTATCACATACGATAATAAATAATTAAGGTTAATTTAATTAAAATTTAAAGAAATACCATTACTTTCGTTTGATAAATTAATAAATATAATTGAACGAAAATAACGTTAACTGTTACTTATTTTTCATTCTAAGCCCACCAATGCTTTCCTTAATCAAAGTGGTCAAGCTGTGGTAGCTACGCGAAGGATGAATCAGTCATTTTCCAACGAAGCTACGTCTTCCGCCATATAATCAGTACACGTAATTATTGGACAAATATTTATCTCACGTAATTTATTCATGCATTGTTATCACAATTTTATATGGTACATTTTCCAATTAAAAATTAAAATAAATTAGATATTTATAAAAAAACCAAACAAAATGTTGTTGTAATAATTTTATTTTGTAAGTAAAAGGGTATTTTAGTCTTGATGTTTGATTGGTTGGTGTCATTAATTTAATTAAGAGCTTAAATATAATATTAAAAATTAAAAATAATTAATGAAAATATATAATTACGTATATAATTAATAAAAGATTTATGAAGATATGGAAATCCAAAATTGATATAAATTAATGATTAAGACCTAAAATATTCATTTCTTTTCTCCTAAAATATGATAGAAATAATATAAAATTGACTGATTATTTCAAAATTTAAAATAAATCAGATTTTTAATTAAAAAAAATGAATTCATATATGTTTAAAGTTAGATAAGATTCGAATTAACTTTGACTCGAAAATTACAATTATAAAAAGAGAGAGAGAGAGAGAGGTGGGGTGTGATGTGGGAGTGACGCGTGGACGTGAAAAACCAAAAGGATGATCACGTGTCCGTCAAGGCAAAGCTACTTTTTGGGTGCGTGGGTGACAACGGATCCATTCCACACAATATCAAAAGGTTATTACCACTTACACGTGTTGACCAAACCCCCCATTTCTTTTAACCCGTTTTCCCAATTCCCGGTTCGTTCCTCTTTCTCCCCCTTCCTTTTATATACCAATTCAACCCCCCATTACTTAATTCACTTTCTCGCTAATCCAAAAAAAAAAAAAAAAAAAAACAGTTACAGATCGCTAGAACAAGAAAAAATCTAAATCGAGTTCGAAGAGTTGCAGCTTTGTTGCGGCGGTTGTTTTTGTGTGTGTGTTTGGGTTATGGTAATTGTCTGAAGAGAAACAAAACAAAGATGGTAGCGGAAGCTGAGGTTGTTTGTCAACAAAGGGTGCCGGTGTTAGATGTTCCATATTTTGGTAAAGGAAGTAACATCGAGGAGATTGATGAAATTGTTGCGATTTCATCGCCGGTTTCTTCACCCAAGCTCGGAAAAGTTGGCCTTCCCGCCGATTTACCCACACCTCAACTGGTTAGTCTTTCTCTTTCCGTTCCCCCCCCTCTTTTTTTAATGTTTGTAAAGATCTTGAATTTTAAACATTAGATTTGTGTGGTTGATGAGTAGGATTTGGTATGGTTGAGATTTAAACTAGAGAGCATATGATTTTAATTTTAAGAGTGATTGGTATTTCAGGATGTGAAATCTGTGGAAAAAATCACAGATCCGAGTATTGAAACTACTACGGTGGTGCAATTTGTTCCGGACATTCGTTCAGGTAGTTTTGCTGATATTGGACCTAGGAGATACATGGAAGATGAACATATTAGAATTGATGATCTATCTTCGCATTTGGGTCCCCTTTTCAAGTTCCCTAAGCCTAGTGCTTTTTATGGGGTAATAATTGCAATCTTGGCTTTGTGTTTTGCTGCTACTGCCTGCTTGAATTTGATATGATTTTGTAAATTAATTTAGGGTTTTTTTTTTCAGGTGTTTGATGGTCATGGAGGTCCTGAAGCAGCTGCTTATGTAAGGAAACATGCTCTTAGATTCTTTTTCGAAGATGTCGATTTTCCTCGGACTTGTGAATTTGATGATGTTTTCATGGAAGGGGTTGAGAATTCCCTTAGTAAATCGTTTCTTCTTGCTGATCTTGCTCTTGCTGATGATTGTACTGTGAATAGCTCTTCGGGCACTACAGCTCTTGTTGCTATGATATTTGGAAGGCATCTAATGGTGGCTAATGCTGGTGATTGCCGAGCAGTGCTATGCCGAAAAGGGGAAGCAGTCGATATGTCTGAAGATCACAGACCTATATATCCATCAGAACGGAGGAGAGTAGAAGATCTGGGTGGGTTTATAGATGATGGGTATCTCAATGGCGTTCTATCGGTTTCCAGAGCCTTGGGGGATTGGGACATGAAGTTCCCCAAGGGTTCTTCGTCGCCTCTCATTGCAGAGCCAGAGTTTCGACAGGTGGTTCTAACAGAAGACGATGAATTCCTCATCATTGGGTGTGATGGGATTTGGGATGTTATGTCGAGTCAGCATGCAGTTAGCATAGTTCGAAAAGGATTACGGCGGCACGATGATCCCGAACAATGCGCTAGAGACCTCGTGATGGAGGCCTTACGTTGCAACACATTCGATAATCTCACCGTGATCGTTGTATGCTTTTCTTCATCCGATCACCTGGAACAATCATCTGCTAGGCCAAGAAGATTGAGGTGTTGCAGCTTATCAGCAGAAGCCCTGTGTAGCTTGAGGAGTTTATTGGATGCCAATGCCAAGTGGTGAATATAAATAGGATTTGAAAGTTCAATAGGGTTTACATTATTATCATTACTGTTTTCGGCTGCTTCAGTTAGAGCTACAAAAAAAAAAAAAAAAGCAGCTAGAAGTTTTGCAGGGGATGTTTTTGTGGTGGATTATGGGCAGATGTACACAGAGGATGGTGGTGTAGAGATGCTATCATTTATGGATTCTTTTTTTCCTTAAAATCCAGGGTGGTTGCCCTTGTTCATTCGTGAGATTGTATGTACATATTATCGTCAATAAAGGTCTCAAGTTTTGATTTTTACATGCTACTGCATCATCTTTCCTCATCATAAACAGACAAGCACGGGTTGAAGTACTATGAAACTTAAAATTTTTTTCTACTCACAGAACAATTTCATAGAAACACCAAAGATTGCAGACCATGCATGTTCATGCATGTTAACAATTTCCATAGCGCGCTTTTATCAAATTATTCCCATCCATTGACATTCAACAAGCACATGTTTCCTGGAAGTTGAAATTTTCATGACTGAGTTTTACCCTGAAAACTCATATATGCTTTACATACCATATCATCAATCCAACCATTATGCAATCAGAAGCATCTTCATTGACATACAACTTAAAAACCCAACATGAAGACACAGGTCTAATCCAATGTTGGGTTTAAATTTTCTAAAAACTGGGAATTGGAAATGAACACAGAACAACATAACATGAGCAAAGAAAGATCACCAAATCAACAATCATCAACCAAACAATAATCTGTAAAATGCCCTTACTTAGATTCAGAAAAGCTAAAATTGATAATCATATCCCAAGTATCGTAACATGATAAAACATAATAAAAAATTAAACAGTCGAACGATAATTGGAAATTAAAATCCCGTCTCTCATACTAACAAAAGATCGACAAGCTAAAGATGGAAACTCAATCGCCACCAGCCTTTTGGTAAACATAAGTGAGTCCACACTTACCGCAATAGTGCCTATCAAAATGGTTAGCCATGAAAGTGCCAGCCCCACACTCAGCATTGGGGCACTCTTTCCTCAGCCTCTGAACCTTGCCGGATTCATCGACCTTGTAGAACTGGAGCACGGCGAGCTTGACCTTCTTCTTCTTGTGCTTGATCTTCTTAGGCTTGGTGTAGGTCTTCTTCTTCCTCTTCTTGGCGCCACCCCTGAGACGGAGAACAAGGTGGAGAGTGGATTCCTTTTGGATGTTGTAGTCGGCTAGGGTGCGGCCATCTTCGAGTTGCTTACCGGCGAAGATGAGGCGTTGTTGGTCCGGGGGGATGCCTTCTTTGTCTTGGATCTTGGCTTTGACATTGTCGATGGTGTCGGAAGACTCGACCTCTAGGGTTATGGTCTTCCCCGTTAGGGTTTTCACGAAGATCTGCATTCTTAGTGGCTACGGTTTGCCTCAGCTGAAGAAGCAGAGGAAAATGGGTTATTGAAGGTGTCGGCTAGGGCTTTTTTATGAGAGAAAGAGTGGGTTTTATACTGTCACAATGCACATATTCATTTCGATCAAATTCTATTATTAGTCCCTGTAGTACGAATAAGTTATGAATTTAATCTCTATAATCTAATTTAGTAAAATTTAATTCCTTCACTTTTTAAAATTTGAAATTTCAGTATTGACTTAAAAGGGTAGCATTTAAAACCATTAGATCAAATTCTGCTATTATTCATGTATTGTGTATAAGTTGCGGATTTGATTCTTATTATTCAATTTGATCACTTTTAATTTTTAAACTTTTCAAAATTTGAAATTTTAGTTTGAATCAAATGACAATACTTAAATCCGTTAATTAAAATGTGTTGACTTTTTTGTGAGTATTATTTGAATAATAAACAAACATAATATTACACATGTGATAATATGTTTAGATTCAATAGCAGAATAACAGTTGAAAATAAAGATTTACATTTAAATCAACAACTGTAGTTGTAAGGAGTTATTGGTGAAACAAAATGAATGAATGAAAAAAATGGTAATTAAACAAAAAGCAAGTATGGGTTTGCAAGATATATAGGTAGGAGTAGGAGTCGTTTCAAGTAACAGATCAATTGGGCGCACTGCAAATTCTCCTGATTTCACCTTGTGCACCTGTGAGAACATCAAGGGAACCCATACGCACCATTGCCTTGCCAAACTTTTTAGCCCAGGCTGCACCGTGCCTCACATTGTTCAACACCAACGCGGAGGTCAAGGAACTGTCCATCAATGTCTGGTCGGAGGTGAGCAAACCACGACGACCCCTCAGTTCAGTGTAGTACTTGTTGTCCAGGCGATTGGGTGTGACACTGTCAAGTGGCACTGTGGTTGGATCCCCTCCAGCACCAGCCGCAGATGTTGGGGGTGGGCACTTGGTTTTCAAAAAGGCAGCGTAGTTAGGATCAAGAGAAGGGTCTTGGGCATGAGTGGCGTTAAAAGAGTAGAGTCGGTTGGAAATGGAAGAGCAATGCGAGACACCAATGGAGTGTGCCCCCGATAATGTCACCATCTCATCCACTGACATCCCTTTCCTTGCGAAAAGTTGAGCAATTTGTTGTGCGTTAAAGGATGGCGGGGGCAGGTTTTGTGTTACTTCGTCGATAATGGAGACCTGGCCATCCCGGCGGCCGGAGGGAATGGCGTAATAAATCCCTCCAGCTTTGTAGGTGCTCTCACGGGCAGCGAATGAGATTATGTCCGCACAAGACACGGTTCCTGGACATTGTGCCTCGATTTGGGCTTTGGCCTCATCAATCACCTCGAAGCCTCGCAAACTTGGGTTATTAGCAGGGTGGTCCATCTCTGCTGGGGGGTTTCCGGGCACGGACCTTAGAAGGACGGAAGCATCACAACCCTGAATTTGCATGCAGAAAGTAGAGTTAGAGGAGGAAACATGATGAGTCAATCTATCAATTATTAAGCAAATGAGCGTATACATACCCTGACGAAGCAGTCATGGAAATACATTCGGATGAGACCAGCAGCTATGCCAGGATTAAGTGACACCGCTTTGTTTACAGCTTTTCTCACAATGGTCTCTGCGGATGGACAAGTTTGTGTATAGAAGCCGACCTTCAAAGATGCAGAAGCCACGGTTGAGCAGCCAAGCATGAAGGAGAGAAAGGCAATAATGTGAAATTTCGAGCATAACAGTGTCATTGTGCCTGATATATATATAATACAGCAGAAGAAAAACTTAAAAATTAAATGAAAGCAAATTAAAAGTAGAATGGAAAGGGCCGGGGATCAGAAAATGGTGGTTTGTGCAGTTGGGATTGGAAGGTTGTGAGAGTGGAGATGTTGGATGGAGTATATTTATATATAGCCATAGGTGGGGTTGGTGGTGATTACTTGTTGGAACCGAGAACGTGTGTAGTGTTAGCTGTAAGCTTGAAAGCATAGCTTGAGGCTGAAGTGTTCCCTTGTTTTGAACCATTCAGAGGCATGCAGCAGCTTCTTTGTGAGTGAAGACGAAGAAAACTTCAGATTCAGACACATATATTACTTCATCTCTTTAATATCATATATATATATATTCAGCTCTGACCAAGCCTTTCAACTGTCTATTCTAAATTATTGCAACGAGAGTTATGGGTTTTCTCAAACTGTAATAGAGTTATGGTAAATTCTATATTTTCATAAAAATTCCACTTCAAAATAAATTTAACTCCCTATTTTCACTTTAATCTCTAAATTTTTAATTTTTTACAATTTAGTCCCTATTGCTCAAAACTTACCATTTATTCTACAATTTAATCCCTTTTTATTTCTAGCTTAAAAATCTATCAATTTAACCCCTAATACTAAATTATTCAACATTAACAACATTTACAAACTCAATAGTTGCTAACTTCGACATAAGTTGGGTAGTACTTAATACCGGAACTCCAAAAACATAAAAATTATAAGAAAATAAACTAAATTAACTAACCAATTCAACTTGAAACTTTGAAACCCTAAGTCATGAGTTCTTTTTCTTTCTTTATGTTTCCTTTTTCTTTTATCTTTCTTTATTTCTTTTATTACTATAATATATATATTTACTTAAATATTAAACATATTATAATATATATATATATATATTAATTTTAATTTATTAGTCATATATATAATAATAATTTTACACCTTATGTCGCCTCATTAAAGAATAATGGTGTAATTTCTTCTTTAGTCCCTTTAATTATTCTTTAATCTATGATTCAACTTTCAAACCTATATGTAATTTAGCCTTTATACCTAATTACTTTTAATTCAAGTAAATTCACTTAACCAAAATCTAATTAACTACACAACTAGCTTAGTAAATATTTATTAAAAATATTTACGAGTCTGATTCTGAGAACGGAGGAAGGTATTTTTATTTTTTCAATTTGGTCCTTTTCTTTTAATTAACTATCGAAACGTTAAAATTTCTTAATGAAACTTTAACACCACCTTAATTACACTCCGTAAATATTTATAAAAATATTTACGACTCGATTTATAAAAATAAGGTCTCGTTACCTTATTTTCTAAAACCACTTGAACTTAATAAACCACTTATATAACATAAATTATCAAATCAAAAATCTTTTTTTAAAAAAACATCACATTTGACTCGTAAATATTAAATAATAATACGAACTTACTCATCAGATTTGGTGGCCCCGAAACTACTGTTTCCGACACCACTGAAAAATAGGTTGTTACATAATCATTTAAAAATTATAAAGATATAAACATTAAAATAATAAAATTGTATTTTTATTATCACAAAAATATACAATTTAATTTCAACCTGACTCACTATTATGTAGATGACAAGTAGTGACATGCAATCACCCCTTTGTGCCACTATTAAGAAACTAAAAATTAAAATGTTGAAACATTTATTATTAACCAAAATTGGAAAAAGAAAAAGTAAATTAGCTATATATGTAGATGTCAACTAGTAATAATTTTTGCAAGTCATGAATGTCTGCAACAATGTGCATAATCTATTTGAAGGATGAACAAAAACAATAATCATAAAGAAAATTGACAAATCAAAACAAATTACAGATATGCATCAATTTTAGTAGCAGCCAAAAATGAAAAGAAAAAACATTTACATGAGTAGGAATATGCAGGCGGTGTTCTATATAAATTTACCATTAAAATAATATTACAGCTAGCGAAACCCCATAACTCTCTTAAGGCAGCAAGTTGCAATAATTTAGAATAGAGAATTGAAGGCTTGGTCAGAGCTGAAAAAAAAAAATATATATATATATATATATGATATTAAGGAGATGAAGTACTATATGTATGTCTGAATACAAAGAAGCTGCTGCATCCCACTGAATGGTTCAAAACAAAGGAACACTTCAACCTCAAGCTATGCTTTCAAGCTTACAGCTAAAACTACACACGTTTTTGGTTCCAACAAGTAATCACCACCAACTCCACCTATGGCTATATATAAATACTCCACCCAACATCTCCACTCTCATTAACCTTTCAATTCCAACTTCACAAACCACCATATTCTGATCCTCAGCCCTTTCCATTTAATTTCTAAGTTTTTCTTCTACTATATTATATATATCAGGAACAATGACTTTTTTGTGCTCTAATTTTCTCATTATTGCCTTGCTTTCCTTCATGCTTGGCTGCTCAACCGTGGCTTCTGCATCTTTGAAGGTCGGCTTCTATACACAGACTTGTCCATCCGCAGAGACCATTGTGAGAAAAGCTGTAAACAAAGCGGTGTCACTTAATCCTGGCATAGCTGCTGGTCTCATCCGAATGTATTTCCATGACTGCTTCGTCAGGGTATGTATACGCTCATTTGCTTAATAATTGATAGATTGACTCATCATGTTTCCTCCTCTAACTCTACTTTTTGCATGCAAATTCAGGGTTGTGATGCTTCCATCCTTCTAAGGTCCGTGCCCGGAAACCCGCCAGCAGAGATGGACCACCCTGCTAATAACCCAAGTTTGCGAGGCTTCGAGGTGATTGATGAGGCCAAAGCCCAAATCGAGGCACAATGTCCAGGAACCGTGTCTTGTGCGGACATAATCGCATTCGCTGCCCGTGACAGCACCTACAAAGCTGGAGGGATTTATTACGCCGTTCCCACGGGCCGCCGGGATGGCCGGGTCTCTATTATCGACGAAGTAACACAAAACCTGCCTCCGCCATCCTTCAACGCACAACAAATTGCTCAACTTTTCGCAAGGAAAGGAATGTCAGTGGATGAGATGGTGACATTATCTGGGGCACACTCCATTGGTGTCTCGCATTGCTCTTCCTTTTCCAACCGGCTCTACTCTTTTAACGCCACTCATGCCCAAGATCCTTCTCTTGATCCTAAGTACGCTGCCTTTTTGAAAACCAAGTGCCCACCCCCAACATCTGCGGCTGGTGCTGGAGGGGATCCAACCACAGTGCCACTGGACAGTGTCACACCCAATCGCCTGGACAACAAGTACTACACTGAACTGAGGGGTCGTCGTGGTTTGCTCACCTCTGACCAGACATTGATGGACAGTTCCTTGACCTCCGCGTTGGTGTTGAACAATGTGAAGCACGGTGCAGCATGGGCTAAAAAGTTCGGCAAGGCAATGGTGCATATGGGTTCCCTTGATGTTATCACTGGAGCACAAGGTGAAATAAGGAGAATTTGCAGTGTGCCCAACTGATATGTTACTTGAAACGACTCCTACTCCTACCTATATATCTTTCAAACCCATACTTGCTTATTTAATTTGTTTAATTACCATTCTTTTCATTCATTCATTTTGTTTCACTAACAGCTACTTACAACTATAGTTGTTCATTTAAATGTAAATCATTATTTTCACATTATTTTAATCAAGTATAAACCATTTCTATGAAGTGATGTATTCACATGTCTGTCAATTTCTTTCAATTAAATCAAAGAAGGTTATATGTATTCATTTTGTTAATTTTATAATTTTTTAAGCCATTGGAAGGAGGTGGAAGAGAAACAGCTTTTTAGGAAAGAAATAAACTCACTTTGTATTAAACTTTGTCTTCTTTTATTCTTTCTTACTATACTTTATCACATACAACTATTTATATAGTTGTAAGTGACTATTGGTTTCAACATATTCGTGTATCCTAGTTAAGTACATGCATGAGTATTAGATATATCTACTCTAATACATTCATTAATGAGCAAATGTATTCTAGAATGTTACAAATTATAATATTCTACACTTCCCCTTAATTTGAATATTTCTTGATTACGCCAAAATTTTCACGCACTCTTCGAAAACCTTCAACCTTTAGAGATTTTGTAACAATATCCGCCACTTGATCTTTAGTCTTTACAAACTTAAACTCCACTTCCTTCTTGGCAATATGCTCCCTAATAAAATGATATCTTATGTCTATATGTTTGCTTCAATCATGGAACACAGGATTTTTCACGAGTGCTTGTGTAGACTTGTTATTAATGCATATTTTAGTTGCTCCTTCCTCAGCTCACATGAAGGCTGCTAAAAGGATTTTTCATTACCTAAAAGGTACGATTGAATTTTGGGTTATTCTATTAATCTTCTCATGACTTTCAACTTTTGGGATTTTGTGACAGTGATTTTGCTAGTGACATTGATGATAGAAAAAAACACCACTAAAGTGTTTGTTCTTCCTCAAAATAAGGAAAGAAATCATAAGGTTGTCAAGATCTATAAAAACAAAATTTACTTAAAAAAGAGTAATTAATAGAAACAGCAAGTAAGAATGTATCTGTAAAGATCAGTAATAATTTTATTTATTCAAGCAAATACAATAAAAGCAAATTGGAAGAGGGAGTTTTTATTTGAAGCTTTAAACGCAAGATGCAAAAATTTGGAGGGAGTTGTTATTTAATGTTTGATATTTAGATTATTATTATTTTAATTCTTATTTAATTACGATGCTTTTGTTTAATTTGTATATTTTAAGGACATAAAAGATTTGATCCTAATTTTGATCTTGATCAAATGCAATTTTATGGACTACTTAGAAGTTGCTATTGAAACTTTCTCAAAAGATAAGAAATTGAGATAAATTTACTTATCACATCAAATGTTTAGATTTTTCTTCATAAAAAAATATTTTTTCTTAATATATGCTATTTGATAATTGCTTGATGATTATGTCCGAATGGTAATAGATTAACTTTAATCTTATAAATTGATAGATTTTCATAATATTATTAATCACCTTCGTTAATCAAAGCTTAAAATTCATAATAATATGTGACCATGGATCGATTTTCAGTTATCATTAAACTAGTTATTTTATTTGTTTATTTGATGGTTTTATTTTGAATATATATATATATATATATATATATAATTTTTCTAAGTTCTAGACATCATATGTTCTTAGACTTTAATATTTTTAAAAATTCTCTTAACCAACAATAGTTAAGATTATTAGATATATTAATAATTTTTTTTTTGCAAAGCCAGTGAAATACAAAAAGGATTATTGAGAACAATCCAAACAACTTCAATCACAGTTTTTTTAAAAAAAAAACGAATAAAACAAAACAACCTAGCAATTACCACTTAGCAGACAAAAATAACTTCAACAACAGACTTCCCCCTAGTACTCTGCTGCAGAAAACAACAAACCAACCCAGCATCATCCATTCTGCTTCAGCAGCAAATCACCAAGCAGCTTTGAAGAAATTTTTCCTTGACATGCTTGCCTTTGCTAAAGTTTCTGCATTCCATTTTTTTGTGATTAGTGACTGCATACTGGATTTCAGTAAAATGTCTACATCCATATTCAATTCCCGCAAACAACTTAATTAGCGACCATGGACGAAGACTTCTATATTTCAACCAATTCGTGACCGTATTCAAATCAAACTCTATAATCAAAGGAAGTTGCACCTTATGAAACAAACTTGAAAACATCTCTATTGCTACTTTTGTAGCCATCAGTACCACCATTTCCAAACCCCTAACTGCACAGTTGCCTGAAAATAGAGCTGAAACAACCCTTTCTCGTCCTGCAACACCCCTCCGCAACCCGCTCTTTCATCTAAAGAAACCCAAGCCACATTAAATTTCATCCAATCACAAGTGTCATGGGTTGCGCATCCTAAGTCCGTGACACAAGGAGGTGCTTCCCAATCCATAATCCGCACATTCCCCACCCTTTTAACCAAACTGCTCTTTCTTGACCACCCTTGTAACACCCCTAACTCGTATCCATCGCATGAATGGGATTACGAGGCATTACCAAATAAATACAATTCATAACAAACTTTCTTACTTTGATTCAATAAATCATATAACCTCCAAATTTATATTCAGTCAACATCATAAGAAGACATGAGAATCGAATATTAAACTCATAACCAAATTCTTTTTTTCATTACATATCCAAATCATGAATGCATACTATCACGTTTAACTTCATATGTCTAATTAATCAAATAGGCATCTATTCCGTCGTAATCTTAACCTCAATAAATCACACCATTATCAAAACTGCATGTTTACCAAAATAAACCAATTACCAAATCATATCCATCAACCATATATAATTATATACCCAATCAAACACATTATACTAACATACATTGCTTTTATAAGCGAATTAAAAAGTATAAATTCCATTCCAATATATATATCAACTTGCCACATAAATATTAAACTACCAATATATATATATCGTATACATACTTATCAAATGTATTCGTCGTTAACCGTATGTGCAAGCTTATCATTTATCACTTCTAAGCAAAGTTTATACAACCAATCATATATCAAAAACTTGATATCAATAATTAACCACTTTAGCTAATCAAATTTATGATATAGCAAAGCTATTTTGTGACTTGTTAAGATATGTAATTCATATAGCATATTAATCCATTTTCAATTGCAATTACCGAATACATCCATCTTTTATAACATACATGTCACACATATATTTTATACCTTAAGTTAAACACATAACAAATATATATCATATTTAATATATATATATATATATATATATATATATATATATATAATATAAACATCGTACCAACACATTATATACTGCATATTAATAAGACACACACATCCATAGCAACCAAATATACCTATGACCGATTTCTTCATACCATGTCCTAATCATTAACCAACTTCAATGCACAAACTCATATCACTATCAAACCATTTCCAACACATATGTAGCAGCCCAAATTTGACCGGGATTAAATAAAACAAAAAGAAATAAATAAATAAATATTTATTTAACAGTCCATTAAAAGTCCAGGTTATAAAGCCCAAATAGTAGGCCTAAAATCAGAACTACCCACCAGACCCATTACTGTAACACTCCTTACCCGAGACTGTTGCCAGAATCGAGCACGAGGCATTACTAAACTTATTCTATCCCTTAAATAGGTTTAAATTGTTTATTTAAGCATTTGAATGTCTTGCCATTCTGCGTCGTGAGTCGCCTAAAAATTCATATCTTGAGTTCAAACTCAAATTAAGATCCGTAAATTTTTCTGAAACTAGACTCATATATCTATCTACTAATTTTTTCATAGATTTTTGACTTGGCCAATTAGTACAGTTTATTAGTTAAAGTTAAGAAGAAGAAAATAAAGAGATTAAGCACTAGGCTTAGTAAGCTTAGAAGCAAATAAATCACAACATTCAACATAATGGATAATTATATATAATATCATCTAACATCATAAATTTCTTTACTTCTCAATTTCTATCTTCTTCTTTATTCCCTTACCTTCTTTCTTACGACCTTTCCTTTTCATAAGTATAATCTACTTTTCCTTTGCTGTTAATTCACTGTAATTTAACTTCGTATCCCGACTCGTTGAACCACTCGGAATACTAAGGATACTAGGTCGCTTCTGTCTATCAATATCTCGCCAATGCCATGTCTTTGACATGGACTTACATGAATTATTCTGTCTCCAATGCCATATATAATATGGACTTACATGGCTCAATCTGTCTCCAAAGCCATATTTCTAATATGGACTTACATGGCTCATTTCATTACATCTGTCAACCCTAATATCCTAACATTCCTAGGGTTCAACTGGGCTTTCTAACACTTTTCCTCTGTCACTTCACCTTAAATTCGACTTTAAATATTTTCATAACATAAATATATAAATGCTGAAATTGACAATAATAATGTAAAATAAAAGAATATTGCATTTATTTACTGTAAACTTACCTCGATACAAAATGTGACTAAACTTTACAATTTAGTCCTTTACTTTTCTTTTCCCCGATCTACTCTAATTTCGCTCTTCTTGATCTATAATAGCAAATTTAGCTTATTTAATATCAACATTTATCAAAACAACCCTTTACTCAAACTTTGGAAAAATTACATTTTGCCCCTAAACTTTCACATATTTGCACTTTTGCCCCAAGGCTCGTAAATTAAACTTCATCCTATTTTCTTATGTTTTATGACATGCTGATCATTTTTCCTTCTATGGCAACATCAAATTCACACACTAACATGTACTTATGACTATTAGGTATTTTTACCGATTAAGCCTTTTACTCGTTTTCACTTAAAACCAAGTAGCACAAGTTGTCTAACATAATTTAAAACCTCATATTTCATCATAAAACATCAAAATACACAAATTTCACCTATGGGTATTTTTCCAAATTTGATTCCTAACTTAAATTATTGCTAGCATAAGCTTTATCGAGCTAAGGGACTTCAAAAACGTAAAGATCATTAAAAGCGGGCTTGGAATCACTTACTATGAAGCTTGAAAGTTGAAGAAACCCCAGCTATGGAGAGAGGTAAGGTTCTGCTGGTAACTTGAAGAAGATGATACAATTTTATCATCTTTTCACCTTTTATTAATGTTAATAACCAAATGACCAAAATGCCCTCCTTACTAAACTTTCAAAAATTCCTTCCATGTCCTAATTTTGTCCATGAACTTAAAATTGGTCAAATTACCATTTAAGATCTCCTAATTAATATTCCAAAATAATTTCATACTAAAACTTCTAGAATGCAAGTTTTGCAAATTATTCGATTTAGTCCCTAACCTCAATTTAAGCACTTTATGCATAGAATTTTATCACGAAATTTTCACACAATCATGTAATCATACCATGAAGCTCAAAATAATAATAAAATATATATATATATATATATATATATTTTTTTTTACTCAATTTGTGGTTTCATGAACCTTTGTTAGTTTAGGCCCTATTTCGGAATGTTACAATTACCCTATACCAGTTACAACCTTAACCCAAATAACTTTCAAACCCAAACCTAACCTAAACCTACAGCAAACCCAAACCCGAAGGCCCAAATAGCAGGGGCCCAAATGACTTTCAGATAGGGTTAGAAACCCTAGCTCCCTTTCTCCTCGCGCCGCAAACAGAAGGTTCCAAAAGCCAAGCCTCACGACCCTTCGGTTTCCGTCGTTCCAACTGCCTTCCATCAAGGCCACGATTCCAGGCCCCGAGTCACGCCGAGATCAACGCCACCGATAGACCATCGTCAAGCCCTCGTCACCACCGGATTTCTCGCAAGCACCTGCAAAAGGAAAGGAACCGCAGCAAACAAAACAAATATGGAAGGAGATAAAAAGATTTCTTCCCTAAGTGTAATAACAACAGTGGCTATAAAAGCCCGAATCAAAACAATGTAAAGAATCGGGCTTTTTTTGACAAAAAGAGAAATACATATACTTATTCATAAAAAAGGTTCAAGCAGTTTCTTTAAGAGGTGATATACTCTACTTTGTTTCATTTTTCTTCGTCTTCTCTACATGCATGCAAATACCATTAAAATAAAATAAATTTACCGTCAAAATAGCGTTGAAAATCGAGATTTTGGGCCTTCGACCACCGTACGGGGAGGAGTTGGCGACGGCGCGTGGGCGGGTGAGGTCGACGACCGGGGCTCGGCTTGACAGAGACCGGAGCCTAGATCTCTCTCTCTCCCCTCTCATTTCAGAGAGAATTTTAGTTTTCTTTTTAACTCGAGTTGTAAATGAATTTAAAACTAAAAGTTTGACTTATATAGCATAATTGAAACGGTGCCGTTTTGGCTTAATCTGATAAGCATAAAACGACGTCGTTTCTAGGTACAGGATCCGCGCATTGACCCATGATTTGGAGAGGATCCGCGTGTTTTTGGAAAATGGGCAATTTGCCCGATTGATCCTCCCGTGTTTTCTGAATTTTCAGTTTGATCTTATTTTATTTCTTAATTTAGCCCTAATATTCTAATTTTATTTCAATTTGGTCCCATAAGTGAGTTTTAAAACAAAATCTAGAAAACGGCGTCGTTTAGGATTAGGGCAAATTGCCTAGTAAGTCCTTTGACGTTTTTAATTCTTGCAAATCAGGCCCAGAATTTTTACTATTTTGCAAATTAGCCTTATAATTTTATTCAATTTTAGCCCTTTCTTTATTATTTTAAATTTTGTTTTTTATATATATAATTTATTTATTATAAAAAACTATACATATATTATTATTAAAAGTACTATTTATATATTTATATAAAATTTTTATTTATCATATATTATTTTCCTAAATATATTTAAATTATATTTTATTATATAACATTTATTATATTTTTATTATATATTACTTATTATTTTTTATTATATGTTATGTATATCGTATATTATCTGTTATATTATTTATGTTTTATATTATTCATTATATTATTCATAATTTTAAAATTTGTAAATTATTATTATTAAATTATATTTGTAACTCATATTATATACATATTTCACATATTAATTAATTATTTATTTATTATGTGTTATTTCATTTTAAATTGATATTTTTATATATTATATAATTATTTTATAAATTCTTTTACATACTCTTTATTTTATATATTATTTTTTTAAAACCAATATATTTTTATGTTATATATAATTATTATTCTTTTGTGAAATTTTTGTTATTACATATTATATATTGTATATTAAATACTATTTTAAAATTATTATTAAATATCATATTTGTATTATAAGTATATTTCGTTAACAATTGCTCACTTTATTTTATATTTTTATATATACTAATTCTTTTATATATTTTTATATAGTATATATCATTTATGTATTAAATGTTATTTTATAATTATTATTTGATGTTATATTTTATGAACATGTACATTGATATTATATTACTATTTTTTATATTAAATTGTGTATCATGCATCATTTCTTGATTATTATTATGTATGTTTGTATGTTTTGCTTATTCATCTTCAATATATACTATGTATATCTTTGTATATATGATGTTATGTAATTTTAAGCATGTATGTATCTAGTATATGATCTTTGTATTATTGCCATTGTATCGTTTAAATGCATGTTTTATTCACTTATTATTGCAATATTCTATTCTATATTGATAATGTGATTCCTCATGCATTAATTAAAAAACAAGATTCCGAAGTTTTCAAAAATAAAAAGGCAATGCTTGGTGTTTGGAAGCTTCGAGAAAAGTAGTGCCCTAACTTACTGGGTTGCGACTTTTCACGTTGAGTTCGAATAGTCAAGCACCCTTCTAAGTTTTTAAAAAATTTTCAAAATACGAGCAACTGTTTTGGAATTTCAAAGTATTGTGTCCTAACTTACTGGATGTGGCGTTTTGTCGTTTCAAGATAGGGATTTCAAAAAAAAGGCTAACTTAGTGTCAAATATCTTAAAAAAATTGTGTCATAACTTATTGGATATAATATTTTGATTTATTTGATACAAGCAAACCCTAATTTTCAAAAATCAAAAATATTAAAAGAGGATTGCATCTCAAAATTTTTAAATTTCTGACATTAAAGACATTTTGATAATCAATTAGGTACCAATTTTTGGGCGTTATGAGGGTGCTCATCCTTCCTCGTACGTAATCGACTCCCGGACCCGTTCTTTTATTTCGTAGACCAAAACTAATGATTTTAAAACAAAATGTTTTAAAGGTGATCCATTCACACCTAAAAAGATTGGTGGCGACTCCCATTTTCGTTTTTAAAGTCGATTCCCATTTTCCCAAAACTCAGTTTTAAAAATGGTTTCACAGCTTGGCAACTCCACTGGGGACTAATAAGAGAGTCAAGCCGTGTAATTGATTATCTCTTGTCTTAATGTCAGAAATTAAAAATTTTAAAATTTAATCCTCTTTGCATTACATGTGTTTATATTATTGCATGTGTTGCTATATTCTGATACGCATTGCATTTGCATGACCGTTGTGGTCACACCCTTAAGTGGGAGTGAGAAACTACGCCTTCGTGAGGTTTTCGCCTCCGTGCAGGATAGTGGATCACTTTTGGGATACATTCGTACCTATGGTTTCGTGAGATTTTCATCTCCGTGTAGCCATAGGGAAATGTATTCCCCTGAACTGAACTCGATTCAAATGAGCCTATAATGGGTGAGAATTGAGGAATCTGCTGGTCCGGGTACCTCAAACTTTAGAAACAACCTCATATAGAAAAACCGTAAGAGCCCAACTTAGTTAGAGTTAAATCTATTGTTGAGATTTATTGATATCATGTGATACTGACTATTTTTTTTCTTTTGTTTGCATGTTATTTTGCATTTACAAAGGTATCGGTTCACGGTCAGTTTCTAAGTTAGGAAGTTTTATTATGGAGAAAGGACTTCTTGATAGAGTGGAGGGCAACGATAATGTCCATAGATGGTCTGAGCAAACTCAACTAGAAAAGGGGGATAGTATAGCTGTAGGGTATATGTCAGAGCTGTCAGACTACACTCGCATCAATGTCACACAGAATAATCTGCAGGAGCTTAAGAAGATTTGGGATCAGTGGGGCAATGAGACTAAACAGTTATTCTACGGTAATTACAGAGATTTACCTCACTTACTTGATATTCAGATTGATGAGCACTTGTTCCGAGCTCTTGCTCAGTTGTGGAACCCTCCATACAGTTGTTTTACCTTTGGGGAGGTGGATTTAGTGCCTACTGTGGAGAAGTACACCACCTTACTTCGGTGTCCTAGATTTCAGTGTGATAAGATTTATTTTCGAGCTGCTTGTGTCCCAGCCTTTGGTAAGAAGCTAATGACCATTACGGGGATAAGTGAGCAGTGGATCATGGCTAGAATCAAGGAAAAGGGGGAGAGTAAATGCATTCCGTGGGGGGCTCTGAAAGAACTGATCCAGACGCATCCAGAAGAGGCGAAGAGGGTGGACATTTTTGCCTTAAGCTTATACGGATTGATGGTTTTTTCGAGGGCCTTGGGATATGTAGACGAGGCGACCACGGATCTCTTCCATCGACTTAGCAAACAGGTCACTTCTATTCCTGCAATCTTAGCAGAGACATTCAGGTCTTTGAATGCATGTAGGACGGCCAGTGCAGGCAGGTTTGTTGGTTGTGCTCAGTTACTTTTAGCTTGGTTCTACAGTCACTTCGGATTGATAGAAAAAATGGTTTGTCGGGTCTTCTTTGAGGATTACTCACCGTTGAAAGATATAGTAGCCTCATCTAGAAAAGTGAAGGTGCCAGAAGAGAATTGGATAGCGCTACTTCAGAACCTTCAGTCAAAAGATGTTGAGTGGAGGGCTCCCTGGATGATTCCTGGTGAGATTCTTTATCGATGCGGTAGTTTTGATTGGGTTCCTCTGTTGGGAATTTGGGGTGCCATTGGTTATACCCCTTTGCTTGTGTTGAGGCAGCTTGGATTGAAGCAGTTCGTACCAGCAACTCATGGGCTGACTCAAAGTGAGTTCGTGTAAGAGGAAAGTCAGTGAGATCTCTAGTGCTTGGAATAAGACTTGTCGATTAAAAGGAGTAGCTATTAGCCCTGCTACGACTCTAGAGTATGTTGAATGGAGAGACAGAAGGATTAATGATAACATCCTTAAGCCAAGCGTGGAAGGAGCTCGACTGATAGAGGAATATTTGCAAGTGATACCCTCGGAGTTAGAAATTATGAAGCAAGAGTTCAAAAGAAAGAACTTGGAGCTCGAAAAGAGGATAGCAAAGCTTGAAGAAGAAAAGATGTACTTGAGCTTAGACGTCGATGTTCAAAGGATGGAGGTCGAGAAAGAGAGAAAAGAAAAAATGAAGATTGAGGAAGATCGAGATGATCTAAAGGAGCATTACAAAAAGGCACAAGTATCCTTGAGGAGAGCGAGAGTAGGAAGGTCTTCAGATCAGTTGCAAAAAAAGGTCCAAGAGGAAAAAGCTAGAGCTGAGTATTGGGAGAGGAAGTTCCAAGAGATGCGGTCGCAGAATTTGGCATTAGAGGAAGAGAATAAAGGGTTGAAGACCAAGGTAACTGAGCTTGAAAGATCCCTTCGTTGGCATCGAAACCATGATCCTACGGTCGAGTTAAAGGAGCTAAAAAGTAAGGTTAAAGATTTGGAAGTGGCACTGCATGATGGTGAACTTCGAATTGAGTAGCTCGAGGCGCGAGAAGATTCTTTAAAGGGAGAGCTTCAGCAGTCTAGAGGACAGGTCAGAGAAAGGGATCACGTCATTGATGAAGCCTTAGCCCAGATTCGAGAGGTTTCTGAATACGTTCGAGACTTAGCAGTACGAGCTGATGCTTTGAGTATGATGTATGAGTCAGCGTCTGATAAAGGTCGAGAGTTAGCCCTTTTGTTAGATAAAGTTAGAACTTTGGGCATTAGGGCAAAGGCGTATGTGTAATCCATTTATATGTAAAGTTATTCTTTTTCTAAATAAAGTTTTCTAAATGAGATTGAATCGAGATCGATGCCTTTTTACATTCATGCATTTGCATTACATCATATCATATGCATTCAAAGTTATAGAAAGACCCTAATTAGTTAAAGTTTACTTTTAGAGAGGTAGAAAAGAAAATCTAAAAATCACACATCCTTACGGTACTCGCACTAAAACTAAGAGTATGGATCAAAGGTTCGAACAATTGCAAGAGGATATGCAAGACCAATTGCAAGAATAGTTGGTCAAAATACAGAATGACATGAGGGAGCAAATGTTAGAGGCTCAGAGGAATATGATGGCTGAAATGGCTCAACTGTTAAGGGCCACTGATAAAGGAAAAGCTCCCATGGCAATCATTAAAGAGGAGAATGAGGGTCCTCTTCCGGGTTTTACTCCGCCTCATGTGCCACTACAAACCGAAGCACCTCCTTGAAGGCCATCTGTCACTATGAGACCTCAACATGAGTCGGTTGATGCTGGAATCCCCGTAAATTTCCCATCTGGGTCGGGAAATAATTTAGGTGATAGCCCGATCAACCCTATCACTCCTGATCTGGATCTGATGGAGAAGGAAAGAATGGAAACCGAATCCTCAAAACAGTTGGAGGATCGTTGCAAGTGGTTGAAGGAGAAGTTTAGGGTTTTAGAAAGCGCTGGCAATCATCATGGGATTGATGCCAAAGACTTAAGTTTGGTTCCAGACTTGGTACTTCCTCATAAATTCAAGATGCCAGAGTTTGAAAAGTACAACGAGACTACTTGCCCAGAGGCACACATAACAATGTTTTGTAGGTGAATGACTGGGTACGTGAACAATGATCAACTATTGATCCATTGTTTTCAAGACAGCTTAGTAGGAGCAGCGGTTAGGTAGTACAATCAGTTGAACCGTGCAAGAATCGATTCATGGAGAGATCTTGCACAAGCCTTCATGCAACAGTACAGCCATGTGACTGATATGACGCCAGACAGGATCACACTTCAAAACATGGAGAAAAAGCCTAATGAAAATTTTAGGCAATATGCACAACAATGGAGGGAAGTAGCAATGCAAGTACAACCACCACTGTTAGAAAAGGAGACCACAATATTGTTTATCAACACTTTGAAGGCGTCGTTCATCACTCACATGATCGGAAGCACCACGAAAAGTTTCGCGGATATAGTTATGGCAGGAGAGATGATTGAGAATGCCATAAGGGGTGGTAAAATTGAGGGGAAAAGGCTGAAAGATCGGCCCCAAGGAGAAAGGAAAATGAGCTGAATAACATGAATAGCCTCAACTCAAGGGCAATCACAGTTGGTCAACCCAAAGTAGCTGCGGTCGAGCTACAAAGTACTTGAAGAAAGGAATCAGGCACAAGACAGAATTCGGAAAGGATGCAATTCACGCCTATCCCCGTGATGTATCGTGAGCTTTATCAAAGCTTATACGATGTACATGTCATTGCACCATTTCACTTGAAACCGCTGTAGCCACCGTACCCCAAATGGTATGATGCAAATGCTAAATGCGAATATCATGCAAGAATACCGGGGCATTTGATTGAAAACTGCAGCGGATTCAAGAAGGCCGTGGAGAGGCTTATCACGATGGGGGTTGTGAAATTCGACAGTACCTCTAATGCTGAAAATTCGTTACCAGATCATGACAATCAATGAGTGAATGCCATTAATGAAACCAGGGAAGAAAGAATCAAGGAAGATGTAACTAAGGTCAAGACACCCATGAAAGTAATATGGGAGGAGATGGTGAAGAGAGGTATGTTGACCTCTGGAAAAGGTAGAGAAAGAATGGGAACTATTGTGAATTCCATGGAGAGGTGGGTCATATGATCCAAAATTGTGAAGAGTTCAAGGCCATGGTACAAGCCTTATGGTTAACAAAGAGCTACAGATTTTTGAGGATAGTTCTTGCAAAAGACAAATATATGTGCTGGAAAATGAACGACAAGGAACCAGCCCACCAAGAAATATTATTTCCTTGCCAAGGAATAATGAAGTGGGGGCGCAAACCGGCCCCAAGGTCGTCATGTATAAACCCACTCCTTTCCCTTAGAAGGATGACAAGAGGGTGCCATGGAGCTATGACTGCAGTGTAACAGTACCTGAAGGAGAGAGTATAGCCAGTGCGTCTAGGGGTGTACAAAATGAAGGTTCCCATACACGAAGTGGGAAGTGTTATGATGAAGGAGGCATCAGAATGGAGCCCACGAAAACAAAAGATATTGACGTTGAGAATGAGAAAGAGACTGAAGCACCCATCAATGAGCCGGTCAAGGAGGAGGAGGCTAAGGAGTTTCTAAAGTTCCTTAAGCATAGCGAGTATAGTGCGGTCGAGTAGTTGCGTAAGCAGCTAGCGCGTATATTAGTATTAGCCCTACTACTGAGTTTTGAGGTGCATCGAGATGCATTGTTGAAGGTACTTAACGAAACATATGTCACCCACGACATATCCGTTAACAAGTTGGACCGGTTGGTGAATAACATCAGTGCTGACAATTTCATCTATTTCAATGATGATGAAATTCCCCTTGGGGGCATAGGGTCAACCAAGGCCTTATACATCATTACTCGGTGTAAGGGATACACGCTTCCAAGTGTACTCGTTGATAATGGGTTGGCTTTGAACGTCCTTCCATTATCCACATTGAACAGATTACTCATTGATAGTTCGTATATGAAAACATGTCACAATGTGGTAAGAGCCTTCGATGGAACCGAAAGGAAAGTGATGGGACGAATTGACATCCCTTTGGAAATTGGGCCAAATACATATGAAGTTGATTTCTTAGTGATGGATATCAAGCCCTCCTATAATTGTTTATTGGGGAGACCATGGATATACTCGGCAAGAGCGGTGCCCTCCTCATTGCATCAAAAATTGAAGTTAGTGACAGATGGACGGTTAGTAACCATCAATACGAAGGAGGATATTATAGCAGCAGTCACTAGCAAGGCCCCTTATGTTGAGGCAAATGAAGAGGCTATTAAGTGTTCTTTTCGCTCTTTAGAAATCATCAATGCGACTTTCATTTTGGAGGGAAGTGAGGTGCCCGTACCCAAAATGTCTAGAGCCACAAGGATGGCCCTGCAAATGATGATGGGGAAAGGGGCATTGCCAGGAAAAGGACTAGGAAGACAGTTGCAAGGAGGGGTTCAAATCCCAAAACTGATTGAGAAGAAAGATCGCTTTGGTTTGGGCTTCAAGCCAGACTATAAGCACAAGAGGCAAGAGATTGAAAAGTGCCAAGCGAGAAGAAAGACGCGCTTGAACGGAGGAGAAGTGGAGTGGGAACCGATGACATTCCCACCTATATCCAAATCCTTTAAGACAGAAGGGTTACTGATAAAAGAAAGTCATCAGATTAATGTTGTACACAATGAAGGATTGGAGCAAGGAAGCCTCGAGAGCATTCGCCCTTACGAACCGGGGAGCTCTCTAAATAATTGGACTGCGGAGGACCTTCCTGTAGTCTTTAAGAATTTTTCAGAGTAATTCTCGAAACATGTCTGTTACTCTAGGGCCTAGGAGTAGTAAGATTACACTTGTGAAAAAGGCTTATGATCATCTATTATTATTTTAATAAAACATAACTTTATTATCAATTTGGACAAATATGGTTTCTTTTTATCAATCAATATTTCGTTAAACTTTCGCAATTCTCATTCTTTCATTCATAGCACATAAACAATCATTCTTAGATTCATTCATTCTTTGTATATTCTTTCATACCCCCACAGGTCCCTAAATATCAATGATATGAGTACTGATACTGCAACTCCTGATTTCTCTTATGAGCAAGACATGTGTTTAAAGGAATCTCAAGATTTTGAATATGTTCAAGATTGTGATGTGTCTCTTGATCTGTTAAGAATGGTAAAACAGGAGGAAAAACAAATTATGCCTCATGAAAAAGAGGCAATAGAAAATGTAGCCCTAGAGGAAGGGAAGGAGTTAAAAATTGGAACACTGATTACCAAGGACACAAAGCATGGTCTGGTTGAATTGCTTCGAGAGTTCAAGGATATCTTCGCATGGTCATATCAGGATGTGCCCGGATTGAGTACCGACATTGTAGTACATCGTCTTTCGATAAGACAGGATTGCAAACCAGTCAAGCAGAAGTTACGGAGAATGCGGCCAAACATTGTTCTAAAAATAAAAGCTAAGGTTAAGAAGCATTCGATGCAGAATTCTTACAAGAGGTCAAGTATTCCGAATGGGTAGCTAATATTGTGCCAGTTCCTAAGAAGGACGGGAAGGTACGAATGTGTGTTGATTACAGAGATATAAATAAAGCTAGCCCCAAAGATAATTTTCCTCTGCCACACATAGACACTTTAGTGGACAACACAACAGGATATTCGTTGTTCTCCTTTATGGATGGTTTCTCAGGATACAATCAGATAAAGATGCATCATAAGGACATGGATAAAACCACATTCATAACATTGTGGGGCACTTTTTGTTACAAGGTAATGCCTTTTGGGTTGAAAAATGCAGGGGCAACGTACCAACGGGCCATGGTGAATTTGTTTCACGACATGATGTATAAGGATATTGAGGTGTATGTTGATGATATGATTGCCAAGTCGCGTACAGAAAAAGAGCACATTGAGGTCTTGAGAAGATTGTTCTTGAGATTGAAAAAATTCCAGTTGAAGCTTAATCCAGCAAAGTGTACCTTTAGAGCCCGATCGGGAAAGCTATTGGGTTTCGTAGTCAGTGAAAAGGGAATAGAAGTTGATTCAGATAAAGTCAGAGCAATACGAGAATTGCCTCCTCCAAAAACTCAAAATGAAGTTCGAGGATTCCTAGGAAGGTTGAATTACATCGCTCGGTTCATTTCACAACTAACTGAAAAATGTGATCCTATCTTTCGCCTCCTCAGAAAGTACAATCAAGGTACTTGGGATGAGGAGTGCCAGAATGCTTTTGAAAATGTCAAGCAGTATTTTTTGAATGCTCCGGTATTATCTCCACCTAGCCCAGATAAACCGTTGATACTATACTTGTCAGTATTCAATAATTCTATGGGATGTGTGCTTGGTCAGCATGACGAGTCAGGGAAAAAGGAGAAGGCAATTTATTATCTCAGTAAGAAATTCACTGACTATGAAATGAGATATCTACCAATTGAAAAGTTGTGCTGTGCGCTGATTTGGACAACTCGAAGATTAAGACAGTACATGCTATACCATACCACTTGGCTCATCTCAAAGGTTGATCCATTGAAATATATGATGGAGTCAACGGCTCTAAATGGGAGAATGGTGAGATGGAAAATTTTACTTTCAGAGTTTGATATAGTCTACATAAGTCAGAAGGCTATAAAAGGAAGTGCGGTAGCAGACTTCTTGGCCAGTAGGGCTCTAGAAGATTATAAGCTATTGAATTTTGATTTTCCAAATGAGGAGTTAATGTGTATAGCAACGACTGAAAATTCTCCTTGGAAGCTAAATTTTGATGGGGCTTCTAATGCAGTGGGAAATGGAATTGGGCAGTCTTGGTATCCCCGAATGGTGATCATTACCCGTTCACGTACAAGTTAGACTTTGATTGCACGAACAATATGGCTGAGTATGAAGCATGCATCATGGGACTTCAAGCAACTATAGAGCGAGGTATAAAAACCCTAGAAGTATATAGAGATTCTGCGTTGGTAATTTATCAGCTTAGAGATGAATGGGAGACAAGGGACCCTAAATTGATCAATTATCGAAAAGTAGTTTTTGGGGTTACTTGAGGAGTTCGATGACATCACCTTCAATTATCTCCCACGGGACGAAAATTAGATGGCAGATGTGTTAGCAACCTTGGCCTCAATGATTAAGGTGAATAAAGAGGAAGAGATGAGACCAATTCAAATGAGTGTCTACGAGGCTCCAGCTCATTGTTACAACATTGAGAAGGAAGAAAAGGATGATAACCCTTGGTATTAGGATATATTACGATATGTGAAAGGTTGTAAATACCCTGAACAGGCCAATGAAAATGACAAACGAACTTTGAGAAGGTTGGCTTGCAACTATGTCTTGGATGGGGATATTCTGTATAAGAGAAGGAAAGACCAAGTACTTTTGAGATGTGTTGATGCTGTGGAAGTTAAGCTGATTTTAGAAGAAGTTCATGAAGGTATATGTGGGACGCATGGAAATGGGTTCACGATGGCAAGGCAAATCATGAGGTTTGGCTATTATTGGGCCACTATGGAAGGGGACTGTATCAACTATACCAAGAAATGCCATAAGTGTCAGATTTATGGGGACATTCATGTACCACCTTCACTTTTACATGTTATGACTTCTCCATGGCATTTTTCCATGTGGAGCATGGATGTCATTGAACCAATATCATCGAAAGCTTCGAATAGACATCGGTTTATCTTCGTGGTAATTGATTACTTTATAAAATGGGTAGAGGCCGCTTCTTATGCGAATGTTACTAGGTCAGCTGTGAGTCGATAATGCATTGAACTTAAACAATAAAACGATAGCAGAGGTTTGCGACCAGTTCAAGATCAAGCACCACAATTCTTCTCCCTATCGTCCAAAAATGAATAGGGCAGTGAAGGCCACCAACAAGAAAATTAAGAAAATAGTGGGGAAGATGACTGAGACTTATAGAGATTGGCATGAGAAATTACCGTTTGCACTCCTGGCCTATCGAACATCTGTCAGAACCTCTACTGGGGCAACCCCATTCTCGTTAGTTTATGGGATGGAAGCAGTGCTACCTATTGAAGTAGATATACCTTTTCTTCGAATTTTGACAGAAATAAGGTTAGATGAAGCTGAATGGGTCCAATCGCGATATGATCAGTTGAACTTGATTGAGGAAAAGAGGCTAAGAGCCATTCGACATGGTTAGATGTATCAGAAGCGAATGATGCGAGCTTATGATAAGAAAGTTTGACCAAGAGAATTCCACGAGGGAGACCTTGTACTGAAAAAGATCCTTCCTATTCAAAAAGACTTTAGGGGGAAATGGATGCCGAATTGGGAAGGGCCGTACGTCGTGAAAAAAGCTTTCTCTGGCGGTGCATTGATCTTAACGGAAATGGATGGGAAGAGTTTACCCAATCCAGTGAATTCGGACTCAGTTAAAAAATACTTTGTCTAAAGGAGAAGGGAATCCAAGGTGAAAACCCGCAAAGGGCGCCTTGAGATTTAAAAAAAAAAAATGGAGAGGCCAAGGTGAAAACTCGCAAAGGGCACCTTGTGACCAAAGGGGTTTTGAGTTGAAAACCCGAAAAGGCAGCTCAAATTTTGAAGAGTACACAGTGATCTTGCTATATTTGATTCATTAAAGAAAGAAGCACGTTGAATATTGGGGCATCAACAAAGTACTATTGGATCCTTTAAACACATTTTGAACTCAAGAAAGACTTCATGGGACTAGTGTATAGACACTCAAGCGGCGATATCTTGGGCATCTAACTTTTATCCTGTTTGCTATCTTTAGATTCTATTTCTTCTTAAAGATAGGCTTTCAAATTAATTTCCTTTGTATCTTTTCGGTAATTCATTCAAATCCAATTATTCTTAAAAGTTTATTCATCTTCCATTATTCTTTAAGTAAGTTGCATTGAAATAATGATAGATGAACTAAATATGTTCACAAACGAAGTTTTGCGCATTACTCTAGAATTTCTAGATAATACAAAAAACTAAAACAGGAAAATTGTTCGAGAAATTCACATAAGTAAGGGATGAAGGAACTCGAGGAATTTCTTTCTTCCAGTCCAAAAGGAAAATGGACAAAAAAAACCAACGATTCAATTCTAAGGAAAGATTATCTTACAGACATCCTCAGTGGATTGTAGCATTGGAAGAAGGGTACAAGCCTATAGGCTGAGCAAGAATAATACTTTGAGAAAAGAAAAGACAAATGAAGGAATGATTGGTGACATCTAGGATAGGGGTCATGTTCATAACATTTTGCATCATAACATTAGGAACATTCGATCATAGCATCCTAATTATCAGGCATAATCATTCTACAGGATATCAAAGACAATGCGCCTTAATCCCCTAAGCAGTAGGGTAATAGGCCGCAGCATAACAGATCTAACCTTCAGATGTTTATACTGAAGCAGATCCAAGATGGTTTGGCATCCTTGTGCTTACAAGGAACAAATCAAAAACATAACTGATTTGGCTTTCACGGTTTACGCTGAAGCAAATCTAAGATGATTTGGCATCTCTGTATTGTCAGAGAACAAATAGAAGTCTGGCATCTCTATTTTGATGGAGAGCAGATACATAGCAGATCTAACCTTCAGATGTTTATACTGAAGCAGATCCAAGATGGTTTGGCATCCTTGTGCTTACAAGGAACAAATCAAACACATAGCTGATTTGGCTTTCACGTGTTTACACTAAAGCAAATCTAAGATGGTTTGGCATCTCTGTATTGTCAGAGAACAAATCAAAGTCTGGCATCTCCATTTCGACGGAGAGCAGATACATAGCAGATCTAACCTTCAGATGTTTATACTGAAGCAGATCCAAGATGGTTTGGCATCCTTGTGCTTACAAGGAACAAATCGAAGACATAGCTGATTTGGTTTTCGCGTGCTTACGCTGAAGCAAATCTAAGATGATTTGGCATCTCTGTATTGTCAGAGAAAAAATCGAAGAAATAGATTTGCCGTCTCTGTATTCGGAGGAGAGCAGATCGAAGATATCAACAGGACAGTCATAAGTTTACAAGAAGCAGATTGAAGACCATAGAACCGGTCAAATTTGGTCTTTCTATGAGTCTTTGCTCGATTCCTGTTACACAACAATGAGTAAAAAGGGGCAGCTGTAGCAGCCCAAATTTGACCGGGCTTAAATAAAACAAAAAGAAATAAATAAATAAATATTTATTTAACAGTCCATTAAAAGTCCAGGTTACAAAGCCCAAACAGTAGGCCCAAAATCAGAACTACCCAGCAAACCCATTACCCTATACCAGTTACAACCTTAACCCAAATAACTTTCAAACTCAAACTCAAACCTAAACCTACAGCAGACCCAAACCCGAAGGCCCAAATAGCAAGAGCCTAAATGACTTCCAGATAGGGTTAGAAACCCTAGCTCCCTTTCTCCTTGCGCCACAAACAGAAGGTTCTAGAAGCCAAGCCTCATGACCTTTCGGTTTCCGTCGTTCCAGCTGCCTTCCATCAAGGCAACGATTCCAGGCCTTGAGTCACACCAGATCAATGCCACCGATAGACCATCATCAAGCCCTCGTCACCACTGGATTTCTCGCAAGCACCTGCAAAAGGAAAGGAACCGCAAACAAAACAAATATGGAATAAGATAAAAAGATTTCTTCCCTAAATGTAATAACAACAGTGGCTATAAAAGCCCGAATCAAAACAATGTAAAGGATCGGACTTTTTTTGACAAAAAGAGAAATACATATACTTATTCATAAAAAGGGTTCAAGCAGTTTCTTTAAGAGGTGATATACTCTACTTTGTTTTATTTTTCTTCGTCTTCTCTACATGCATGCAAATACCATTAAAATAAAATAAATTTACAGTTGAAATCGCGTTGAAAATCGAGATTTTGGGCCTTCAACCACCGTACGGGGAGGAGTCGGCGACGGCGAGTGGGCGCGTGGGCGCGTGAGGTCGACGACCGAGGCTCGGCTCGACGGAGACCGGAGCCTAGATCTCTCTCTCTCCCCTCTCATTTCAGAGAGAATTTTAGTTTTTTTTTTAACTCGGGTTGTAAATGAATTTAAAACTAAAAGTTTGACTTATATAGCATAATTGAAACGGTGCCGTTTTGGCTTAATCTGATAAGCATAAAACGACGTCGTTTCTAGGCACAAGATCCGCGCATTGACCCGTGACCCAGGGAGGATCCGCGTGTTTTTGGAAAATGGGCAATTTGCCCGATTGATCCTCCCATGTTTTCTGAATTTTCAGTTTGATCTTATTTTATTTCTTAATTTAGCCCTAATATTCTAATTTTGTTTCAATTTGGTCCCATAAGTGGATTTTAAAACAAAATCCAGAAAACGACGTAGTTTAGGATTAGGGCAAATTGCCCAGTGAGCCCTTTGACGTTTTTAATTGTTGCAAATCAGGCCCAGAATTTTTACTATTTTGCAAATTAGCCTTATAATTTTATTCAATTTTAGCCCTTTCTTTATTATTTTAAATTTTGTTATTTTTTATATATATAATTTATTTATTATAAAAAAAAACTATACATATATTATTTTTAAAAGTACTATTTATATATTTATATAAAATTTTTATTTATCATATATTATTTTCCTATATATATTTAAATTATATTTTATTATATAACATTTATTATATTTTTATTATATATTACTTATTATTTTTTTATTATATGTTATGTATATCGTATATTATCATTATATTATTTATGTTTTATATTATTCATTATATTATTCATAATTTTAAAATTTGTAAATTATTATTATTAAATTATATTTGTAACTCATATTATATACATATTTCACATATTATTTATTTATTTATTTATTATGTGTTATTTCATTTTAAATTGATATTTTATATATTATATAATTATTTTATAAATTATTCTTTTGTGAAATTTTTGTTATTACATATTATATATTGTATATTAAATACTATTTTAAAATTATTATTAAATATCATATTTGTATTATAATTAGTTAACAATTATTCACTTTATTTTATATTTTTATATATACTAATTCTTTTATATATTTTATATGGTATATATCATTTATGTATTAAATGTTATTTTATAATTATTATTTGATGTTATATTTTATGAACATGCACATTGATATTATATTACTATTTTTTTATATTAAATTGTGTATCATGCATCATTTCTTGATTATTATTATGTATGTTTGTATGTTTTGCTTATTCATCTTCAATATTTGCTATGTATATCTTTGTATATATGATGTTATGTAATTTTAAGCATGTATGTATCTAGTATATGATCTTTGTATTATTGCCATTGTATCGTTTAAATGCATGTTTTATTCACTTATTATTGCAATATTCTATTCCATAATGATAATGTGATTCCTCATGCATTAATTAAAAAACAAGATTCCGAAGTTTTCAAAAATAAAAAGGCAATGCTTGGTGTTTGGAAGCTTCGAGAAAAGTAGTGCCCTAGCTTACTGGGTTGCGACTTTTCACGTTGAGTTTGAATAGTCAAGCACCCTTCTAAGTTTTTAAAAAATTTTCAAAATACGAGCAACTATTTTGGAATTTCAAAGCATTGTGTCCTAACTTACTGGATGTGGAGTTTTGTCGTTTCAAGATAGGGATTTCAAAAAAAAGGCTAACTTAGTGTCAAATATCTTAAAAAAATTGTGTCCTAACTTATTGAATATAATATTTTGATTTATTTGATACAAGTAAACCCTAATTTTCAAAAATCAAAAATATTAAAAGAGGATTGCATCTCAAAATTTTTAAATTTCCGACATTAAAGACATTTTGATAATCAATTAGGTACCAATTTTTGGGCGTTATGAGGGTGCTAATCCTTCCTAAATGCGTAATGCAGACTCTGGACCCGTTCTTTTATTTCGTAGACCAAAACTAATGATTTTAAAACAAAATGTTTTAAAGGTGATCCAATCACACCTAAAAAGATTGGTGGCGACTCCCATTTTCGTTTTTAAAGTCGATTCCCATTTTCCTAAAACTCGGTTTTAAAAATGGTTTCGACAGCTTGGCGACTCCACTGGGGACTAACAAGAGAGTCAAGCCGTGTAATTGATTATCTCTTGTCTTAATGTCGGAAAGTAAAAATTTTAAAATTTAATCCTCTTTGCATTACATGTGTTTATATTATTGCATGTGTTGCTATATTCTGATATGCATTGCATTTGCATGACCGTTGTGGTCACACCCTTAAGTGGGAGTGAGAAACTACGCCTTCGTGAGGTTTTCGCCTCCGTGCAGGATAGTGGATCACTTTTGGGATACATCCGTACCTGTGGTTTTGTGAGATTTTCATCTCCGTGTAGCCATAGGGAAATGTATTCCCCTGAACTGAACTCGATTCAAATGAGCCTATAATGGGTGAGAATCGAGGAATCTGCTGGTTTGGGTACCTCAAACTTTAGAAACAACCTCATATAGAAAACCCGTAAGAGCCCAACTTAGTTAGAGTTAAATTTTAGATATTACCCTTATAAACTATCATTGAGATTTATTGATATCATGTGATACTGACTATTTCTTTTCTTTTGTTTGCATGTTATTTTGCATTTACAAAGGTATCGGTTCACGGTCAGTTTCTAAGTTAGAAAGTTTTATTATGGAGAACGGACTTCTTGAAAGAGTATAAACCAAAGCATGTCATTTATTCATATCTCATAGCATTATAACCAAAGCAGTATAAACCATGACCAAACATAATCGAAACCAAGCTTAGAAATAAAGCCATTTTCGCATGGCTTTAATTTTACATTACCAAAATTCATTATTTCAAAACGTAATCCAGCCTATACATGCCATAATTCAAGTTCAGCTATTAAGTACCGAAACAGTGGATAGTTTAATAAGCTTTGCTGACGATCCCTGAGCTTCTAACTTGAATCAAAAATCTATAAAACAGAGTAAACATGAACACAGAGTAAGCTTTCATAGCTTAGTAAGTCATAAGTAAATTAAACAATTAATACATAATAACATTTCATTTACTAATCATTACAATTAAGTAAATCATCTTATGCATTTGTAATCACATTTATTTTCAAACTTTTAATTCCACACATATAAAACATATACTTTCATAAGGCAACTTTTCTTTGGTGAATATACAAGTGTATATAACCAATATGTTCTCAAATTTTGAAACCACATTGACTTATATAACCGAATATACATATATATTTTAAGACATATATTCATCACTCAAAGTTTAACAATACATTCATGTACAATAATATGATCAAATATATTTCTCATATTAGCACATGAACTACATCAAATTCATGTTTGTTTTTCATCACATACCAAGAAATCAATTCATCCTATTTTCAAATAGGTAGTCCAACTATCATGTACCTCATCGTTTTAGCTTGTTCAACGTATTCATTTATCAATCAACATAAAGTCTTTTAGGCAAAGACTTAATATATTTCACCGGCATAAAACCTACTAGGCCTAAGTCTGTATCACACACCTGTACAAGGCCTGCTAGACTCAAAGTCTGATTTTATACACCGGCAATAAGCCTGCTAGGCATCAAGCCCGATTAAATTCACCAGCACAAGGCTTGCTAGGCTCAAAGCCCGAATATCTTTATAATAAAGCTGTCTCATAAAAAATTCATATATCGAACATTTCAGATATTCCATATGGTTCATACGGACTTCCAAATGTTATAACTCAATCGAGTTAAACTCAAATACGTTATTTCTATGCTTTATCACATTCGGTTAATTCTATTATAAATCCATGAATTTCAAATCAGCATATTAAACTAAATTACATTCAAAATTAATGATATTTAATTTCTTAAAGACTTACCTCGGACGATGAAAAACCGGTATGGATCGACTAGTCGACAACTTTACTTTTCCCCCGATCTAAATCAGTTTTTCTCTTTTCTCGATATAAATTAATATAAATTAAACTTATTAAATCAAATATTCAACCAAATTCATCCAAAAATACACAAATGGGAAAATTACACTTTTACCCCTGATATTTCACATTTTTCACAATTTAGTCCATATTGCATAAAATACAAAATATACACAATCTCACAAAAACATAGTTTGGCCGAATATTCATTATACTCATACTAGTCCATATATTTCATTTATTTCACATTTTAGTCCCTTAATTTATTATTTTTACAATTTAGTCCTAATTACTCAAAATCATTAAAAACTCAAATACAAAACATGTTAATCTAAAACATATTTTAATATTTCATCGTCAAACATCATAAAACACAAATATTCATCAATGGAAAACTCAAAACATTCATCAAAATAAAAAATTATGGCATGGGTCAGATAGTATTCGAAGCAATGATCTCAAAAACGTAAAAATTATCAAAAACCAAGCAAAAACTAACCTTGAATGAAGCTTGGACAAGGCCGAATATTTGAAAGCGTAAAACCCTTTATTCTTTCTCAAGTTTCAGTCAAAAGTATGAACAAAAATGCATGGCTTTTAATTTATGTTATAATATATCATATATATCATTTATTATTTTACGTTTTTAACCTTAAAATTTTAATTATAAAACCATATAAAACATGTCTACAACCATCCACTCATATAAAAAATGGCCTAATTACAACATAAGTACTTCCATTCAAAAAGACAACAATTCAGCCCTTATACATTAAACTATCAAGTTTTTATTTTATGCGATTAAGTCCTTTTATTAAATTAAGCACACAAACAATCAAATTTTCATACGAAACTTTCACACATGTAAATTCACATATAATAAACACAAAAAATAATATTTAAATGTTATTTTGACTCAAATTCATGGTCCTGAAACCACCGTTCTGATTAGGGTCTAAATCGGGCTATTACAACCGCCACCAATCACTCTCCGTGAAAATACATTCATCATAAATCACTCTCACCCATATAAACGATTTCAATTTTGTTTGGTAAATTAACAAGTCAAGTGTAGTAGCCTTACCTTCAAACACTTTACGATTACGAAATCCATCACAGCCAACATCTCGCTAATACTACCAGAAACCAAGATTTTTTTGAATGCCAGACAAAGACACTCTCCAGCACAAGGAAAAGAATTCCTCAAAGTTTGCTACGTCCTTCCATTTCAACCCCTATCAGAAAAAATATACACGGCCAGAATCTTTTCACAAAGTAGCATTCAAAAAACAAGTGATTGGTAGATTCCACCACTTTCTCGCACCACAGACACCCATTATCCAAAGAGTCGATAGGAATTCCTCTACTAATAAAAAAATCTTTTTTTGGAACACGATTAATCACCGTCATCCATAAGAAACTACGCACTCTTGGTAGGACTTTCAATCTCCAGATTCTATCAAACTGAAATTCTACCTCACCTATCAAACTACGCAATTAATTTGAAATGTTCTGTAAGGTTGTACGGGTTGCGTAAGATGACTGTAACTTGATTGTAGGGGTGGTAAGCATTACTTAGACCCCATACCTTGATTGATTACTGAATTGTGTACAAAAGCATGTTATTATAAGCATGTGTATCTGTCTGACTCTGTATATCTGTTCTGCCATGATTTTGATAAGATCTGATATCTGCATATAAGCATGCCATGGTATGTATGTTGCATTGCATTGGTTTGGGATTGTTGTGAAGAGAAGGATGTTTGAGAGGTGATTAGCCTATTTTTTGGCAGCTACGCTGCATATATCTATTATGTATTATTTTACGGTACCTTTTGGTGTGTAGGGTTGGATGGGTTGATTATATGCTCATACTTGGTGTGAAGGTTTGGGTGGGTCGATTCTATCCCCACATGGTGTGTTGGGTTGGTCGGAGATGGTGTACAGGATTGGCGGGCTTGTTTTCTAATATCTGATTTGTTATGCATGCGATATCTGTATGGTTAAGGTCGAACTATCTGTATCCTGTTTTCTGTTTGTATACATGCTGTTTGTGAGGATGTACATACACAATGGGGTAAGTTTTCACAAACTCAGTATGTATATCCTCACAAACAGCATGTATACAAACAGATAACAGAATACAAATAGTTCTGCCTTAGCCATACAGATATACATAATACAATCATAAATAAAACACCATCAATGCATACAACCATAGCAAAATACCATCAATCACTGCCAAACATTCACATCATATGTAATACCATTACAATCATCTTAGGCAACCAACATGCCTACAATAATAAACAATTGGCTCCTGCCATGTGTGTCCTACCCTTGCGGGCCCACACGCTCGTATGGCCCACATGGCCCAACTTGGCTTTGCCCGTGTGGATCATACGGCCTGGCCCAAAGTCCCACACACCCGTGTGGCTCACCCACATGCCCGTGCGGCCTACGACATAATTGGTCGAGCACTGCCTCGCATGCGGCCTCGCCGATTTCACACGCCTATGTCGCCGCGCCCGCATGCGCGCGCACACTGCTCGTCAGTCATACTCTTATATCTCGCTACGCAGGCTACCACACAGGCAGACCACATACCCGTGTGGCAACGACAGGCCACTTTTCAACTTCCGTCGAAACTCATTTTCTACACAATCGGAGTACACACCTGATTCGTTTTCGCTGCTAATCCAACCACGAGCACTTCAAAGCCTAAGATTGATTAAACTTAAAGGTTAAAAACTGTGCGTTAATGCAAAATGGGGTTGGAGATTCGCCATGGAATAAAATACATTATGGAGGAGAGTGATTAAATCAAATACGGATTAAGCCAGCAAGAGTGGAGGCTTAATACGTCTAGGCCTAAAGAAATATTTGTGGTGTGGCGAGGGATTGAGGAAAACTTGAAAAGAACGGAGGTGAGAAAGTGGATAGGACTAAATCCTTATTGTTGGGTGATTGGAAATGGAAAGATGTGTGGTGTGGGGATAAAGCTCTAAATGAGGAATTCCTAAGACTCTTTCGATTGGCCTTAAAAAAGAATTGTTTTGTGAAGGATGTTGCTTGAAATAATAGTTTTGAAAAAGTGCATTATGAGAGTGTATTCTCTAGAAAATTATTGGATAGAGAAAAATGCATAGTGAAAATATTGAAATATTTAATAAGTAGAGTTGTACTGAATGAGTAGGTGGAGGACCATATTAATTAGATTCATGAAAGTGGAGGAATATTCTTGGTTAAAAAGTTGTCTTACCTCTTAGCTCATGATGGGATAGGTGAGGTAGAATTTCAGTTTGATAGAATTTGGAGATTGAAAGTCCTAACAAGAGTGCGTAGTTTCTTATGGATGACGGTGATTAATCGTGTTCCAACAAAGGATTTTTTTATTAGTAGAGGAATTATTATCGGCTCTTTGGATAATGGGTGTCTGTGGTGCGAGAGAGTGGTGGAATCTACCAATCACTTGTTTTTTGAATGCTCATTTGTGAAAAAATTCTGGCCGTGTATATTTTTTCTAGTAGGGGTTGAGATGGAAGGACGTAGAAAACTTTGAGGAATTCTTTTCCTTGTGCTGGAGAGTGTCTTTGTCTGGCATTCAAAAAAATCTATGGTTTCTGGTAGTATTATCAGCATGTTGGCTAGGATGGATTTCTCGTAATCAGAAAGTGTTTGAAGGTAAGGCTACTACACTTGACTTGTTAATTTACCAAACAAAATTGAAATCGTTTATATGGGCGAGAGTGGTTTATGAGGAATATGTTTTCACGGAGAGTGATTAGTAGGGGTTGTAACAGCCCGATTTAGACCCTAATCAAAATGGTGGTTTCAAGACCATGAATCTAAGTCAAAAAAACATTTAAATATTATTTTTTGTGTTTATTATATGTGAATTTACATGTGTGAAAGTTTCGTATGAAAATTTGATTGTTTGTGTGCTTAATTTAATAAAAGGACTTAATCGCGTAAAATAAAAACTTGATAGTTTAATGTATAAGGGCCGAATTGTTGTTGCCTTTTTGAATGGAAGTACTTATGTTGTAATTAGGCCATTGGTTATATGAGTGGACGGTTGTAGACATGTTTTATATGGTTTTATAATTAAAATTTTAAGGTTAAAAACGTAAAATAATAAATGATATATATGATATATTATAGCATAAATTAAAAGCCATACATTTTTGTTCATACTTTTGACTGAAACTTGAGAAAGAATAAAGGGTTTTATGCTTTCAAATATTCGGCCTTGTCCAAGCTTCATTCAAGGTTAGTTTTTGAGATCGTTGCTTCGAATACTATCTGACCCATGCCAGAATTTTTTATTTTGATGAATGTTTTGAGTTTTCCATTGATGAATATTTGTGTTTTATGATGTTTGACGATGAAATATTAAAAATATGCTTTAGATTAACATGTTTTGTATTTGAGTTTTTAATGATTTTGAGTAATTAGGACTAAATTGTAAAAATAATAAATTGAGGGACTAAAATGTGAAATAAATGAAATATATGGACTAGTATGAGTATAATGAATATTCGGCCAAACTATGTTGTTGTGAGATTGTGTATATTTTGTATTTTATGCAATATGGACTAAATTGTGAAAAATGTGAAATATCAGGGGTAAAAGTGTAATTTTCCCATTTTTGTGTTTTTGGATGAATTTGGTTGAATATTTGATTTAATAAGTTTAATTTATATTAATTTTTATCAAGAAAAGAGAAAAACGGATTTAGATCGGGGGAAAAGTAAAGTGTCGACTAGCCGATCCGTACCGATTTTTCATCGTCTGAGGTAAGTCTTTAAGCAATTAAATATCGTTAATTTTGAATGTAATTTAGTTTAATATGCTGATTTGAAATTCATGGATTTATAATAGAATTAACTGAATGTGATAAAGCATAGAAATAATGTATTTGAGTTTAACTCGATTGAGTTATAACATTTGGAAGACCGTATGAACCATATGGAATATCTGAAATGTTCGATATTATGAATTTTTTATGAGACAACTTTATTATAATGATATTCGGGCTTTGAGCCTGGCAAGTCTTGTGCTGGTGAATTTAATCGGGCTTGATGCCTAGCAGGCTTATTGCCGGTGTATAAAATCAGACTTTGAGTCTAGCAGGCCTTGTACAGGTGTGTGATACAGACTTAGGCCTAGCAGGTTTTATGCCGGTGAAATATATTAAGTCTATGCCTAAAAGACTTTATGTTGATTGATAAATGAATACGTTGAACAAGCTAAAACGATGAGGTACATGATAGTTGGACTACCTATTTAAAAATAGGATGAATTGATTTCTTGATATGTGATGAAAAACAATACATGAATTTGATGTAGTTCATGTGCTAATATGAGAAATATATTTGATGATATAATTGTACATGAATGTATTGTTAAACTTTGAGTGATGAGTATATGTCTTAAAATATATATGTATATTCGGTTATATAAGTCAATGTGGTTTCAAAATTTGAGAACATATTGGTTATATACACTTGTATATTCAGCCAAAGAATAGTTGCCTTATGAAAGTATATGTTTTATATGTGTGGAATTAAAAGTTTGAAAATAAATGTGATTACAAATGCATAAGATGATTTATTTAATTGTAATGATTAGTAAATGAAATGTTATTATGTATTAATTGTTTAATTTACTTATGACTTACTAAGCTATGAAAGCTTACTCTGTGTTCATGTTTACTCTGTTTTATAGATTTTTGATTCAAGTTAGAAGCTCAGGGATCGTCAGCAAAGCTTATTAAACTATCCACTGTTTCGGTACTTAATAGCTGAACTTGAATTATGGCATGTATAGGCTGGATTACATTTTGAAATGATGAATTTTGGTAATGTAAAATTAAAGCCATGCGAAAATGGCTTTATTTCTAAGCTTGGTTTCGATTATGTTTAGTCATGGTTTATACTGCTTTGGTTATAATGCTATGAGATATGAATAAATGACATAGGTGATAGATGATATATGTGTTGGAAATGGTTTGATAGTGATATGAGTTTGTGCATTGAGGTTGGTTAATGATTAGGACATGGTATAAAGAAATCGGTCATAGGTATATTTGGTTGCTATGGATGTGTGTGTCTTATTAATATGCACTATATATATATATATATATATATATATATATATATTCAAAATAAAAACCATCAAATAAACAAATAAAATAACTAGTTTAATGATAACTGAAAACCGATCCATGGTCACATATTATTATGAATTTTAAGCTTTGATTAACGAAGGTGATTGATAATATTATGAAAATCTATCAATTTATAAGATTAAAATTAATCTATTACCATTCAGACATAATGTAACACCCCCTAACCCCAAACCGTTACCGGAACGAGGTTATGAGGCATTGCTGGACATATCAGACAACTTACGAATAATTTGCAATTAATATAACTTTCATAGTATAATATAATAATTAAGTCCTTATCTTGAACTCTCGAAGTTCAAACACGTATTAAAAGTAGAACGGGACTTGTTCGAGTATTCCAATTTTTTTTTTATAAAAATTTCGGTAGCATTTCTGCTTATTTTTACCTAAACCTCCTGCAAATTCAAACCAAAACAACCAACACCAATATTTCACATTCATATAACTATTATTTATATCATTAACAAAATTTTAACTTAATAACTATCATAGCATCATTCAAAATTGATTAAAAACTTCATTCATTTAACAACTTAATGTTCATGTATCAAAATATCATGTACTTTCCTTACTATTTCATTTAACCATCTAAATTTTATAATTCATCCTTCACTACCCAAAGTAATATACATATTCAAGTGACTAAACAACACCTATGTACATGCCACTTTTACCCAAAAGAAAAATATACATCACCAAATTTGTGTTGAGTCGAGATTGTTCGGATCTTTGGTAGGGACACTTGACTTCTACTAACACGCACGGAAACAAATCATGCGAGTATGGATATACTCGATGGTATTACTATAAATCAAATTATATCAACAATAGTAAAAACATAAATATTAAAATACCTAACAATTAATGTCATATGTACTAATTCATAAATCAATGTATTTTCTCAAACTTAAATTTATATCACTTATGAATATACATTTCATACTTTTCTCTTATTATCACAATTCCAATTTCAATTGTAATTCTTCTCATTTCAATGCCTCAAATTCACATTTCAATTTTCACCCTATTAATGTAACTCGGACTTTGGCGGATACGGATCCAACCAAACACACCAATATGGCACCCGTGCCTCATCGGATAGTTCAAAGTAATAGTTGACACCCAGTGTCTCATCGGCCTAGCAAGTAAAGTTGGTACCAGTACCTCATCGAATCTATCCGAAGAAATATAGTGACACCCAGTGTCTCATCGACTCGAGGTCGAAGTATCCCTGAACACTTCCAATCCTATGGCATGCCAACTATATCCGACTCAGCCCGACTAGTTAATAGGGTATTCAATTCACTTTCTCAATCCTATATCACTTTCAATTCACAATTCAAATCACCAATCATTTTTCAATCAATACGCTTTCAAATAATTACATATTCCATAATTCACTTATTCAATTCAATTTGATTCAATTTGTATCACTTTCATTTTCACTCAATATTCATATCAATTTCACATACTTACCTCAAGTCTTACTTACCATACATAACAATAAAAAATTTAGCAATCAATAATAATTAAAATTCGAATTATAGTGATACACACCGTAATTCTCCCGTTTTAGTCCTCGATGACTTTCTCCTTTCCTTTCGATGCTGATGCTTCAGGTTCTTTGTTGGCTACGAAAATAATAATTTATAATCATTAATACAACATGATTCAATTTAATTCATGAGCCTAAACATGCAAATTTAACCATTTTAATGTATATATATAATTTCACCATTAAGCTGTCTACTTAAGTCATTGTTACTAAATTATTTATATCTTGAGCTACGAAACTCCAAATTAATATCCGTAAATTTTCCTTAAAACTAGACTCATATATCTTCTAACCATAAAATTTCCAGAATTTTGGTCTAGCCATTTAATACATTTTATTCGTTAAATACTCCCTGTTATTTCATTTGACAGTTCTGACCTCTCTCTACTAAAAATAAATTATCTCATTGTACAGAACTCGAATAAGGTTCTTGTTTATTTATTTTGAAACTAGATTCATTAAGGAGTTCACATATATAAATTACACTCCATAATAATTTTTTACAATTTTAATGATTTTCCAAAGTTAAAACAGGGCATCTCGAAATCACCCCAAACCAGTATTACAAAATTTCAAATATCTCTTGATTCATCAATTAATTGCTTATACTGTTTCTACTATAAGAAACTAGACTCAATAAGCTTTAATTTCATATTTTTTATCCTCTAGTTCAATTTATAAAATTTTAGTAAATTTTCAAAGTCAGACCATTGCTACTTCCCAAAACTGTTTTGATGTAAAATGTTAATAACCAAATTTATAACACCAATTCACACCTTATTCCTATTCAAATTTCATTTAAACTCAAATTTAACTATTAAATTTTCAAAATATTTTCTTAATTCCGAATTTTCCTCAATTTAGTCCCTAAAACACAAAACTTATAGCTTACTTTGCAATTCAATCCTTATATCTATTCTAACTTGAATTTCATTCAATTAAACCCCTATTTCATCATTTTATTCATCATGAACTTTGTTTAAAACCTAAGAACTTCCAAACTAACAACTTAATTTCATCAAAACTTTGTTCTAAAGCTTTTAAAACATCAAAATTAAGTAAAAAGGGCTAAATTGACTTACCTATTAAACTTCCAAGCTTTAAAATCCCTATTTCCCCTATTTCCTTTCTTTCCTTTCTTTTCTCCTTCTTTCTCCCCCGTTTCGTTTCTTCTCTGTTTCTTTTGTTATGTTTCTTTAATTCTTTTATGTTATATTTTATATTTAATTAATTTAATAAATATCTATTTTAATAACAAATACTAATATTACAATTGGATACATATTTAATTTTACATTTGTACCAATAATTTTATTACAATTGTCATTATTTAATTTGTTTCTTAAACAAAAATCTCATAATTTAATTATTTAATTATTTAATTAACAAATATCTTTTACTTAAATTATAAGTAATTTAGTATTTAAATTACAAATGTACCAATACAATTCTTACACATGTATATTTTATTACCATACAATTGTCTTCTATTTAATTTATTTATAATATATTATCAATTAAGTAATCATAATAATTTAATATAAAACTATAATAATAATCATTATAATATATATATATATATATATATATATAATTTAATATATAAAACCTAAATAAAATCTTTGATTTTATTTCAATATGCCACCTCAATTTATGTAAATGGCTTAATTCCATTTTGATCCTTTATATTTTCTATTACTTTAGAATTAAACTTTTACCCTTTTTCAATTTAGTTCTTTTTGCTAATTATTCTAAATTAAGCTAATTTCACCTAATTAAATCCTCATTAGACACACCACTAGGCTCATAAATATTTTTAATAATTATTTTTGAACTTATTTCACTAAGACGGAGGCCCTATAACTCACTTTTCCGGTGCCCGTGAATTTCGAGTCATTACACATAATCATCAAGCAATTATCAAATAGCATATATTAAGAAAAAATATTTTTTATGAAGAAAAATCTAAACATTTGATGTGATAAGTAAATTTACCTCAATTTCTTATCTTTTGAGAAAGTTTCAATAGCAACTTCTAAGTAGTCCATAAAATTGCATTTGATCAAGATCAAAATTAGGATCAAATCTTTTATGTCCTTAAAATATACAAATTAAACAAAAGCATCGTAATTAAATAAGAATTAAAATAATAATAATCTAAATATCAAACATTAAATAACAACTCCTCCAAATTTTTGCATCTTGCGTTTAAAGCTTCAAATAAAACTCCTCTTCCAATTTGCTTTTATTGTATTTGCTTGAATAAATAAAATTATTCTTGATCTTCTGAGATACATTCTTACTTGCTGTTTCTATTAATTACTCTTTTTAAGTAAATTTTGTTTTATAGATCTTGACAACCTTATGATTTCTTTCCTTATTTTGAGGAAGAACAAACACTTTAGTGGTGTTTTTTTCTATCATCAATGTCACTAGCAAAATCACTGTCACAAAATCCCAAAAGTTGAAAGTCATGAGAAGATTAATAGAATAACCCAAAATTCAATCGTACCTTTTAGGTAATGAAAAATCCTTTTAGCAGCCTTCATGTGAGCTGAGGAAGGAGCAACTAAAATATGCATTAATAACAAGTCTACACAAGCACTCGTGAAAAATCACGTGTTCCATGATTGAAGCAAACATATAGACATAAGATATCATTTTATTAGGGAGCATATTGCCAAGAAGGAAGTGGAGTTTAAGTTTGTAAAGACTAAAGATCAAGTGGCGGATATTGTTACAAAATCTCTAAAGGTTGAAGGTTTTCGAAGAGTGCGTGAAAATTTTGGCGTAATCAAGAAATATTCAAATTAAGGGGAAGTGTAGAATATTATAATTTGTAACATTCTAGAATACATTTGCTCATTAATGAATGTATTAGAGTAGATATATCTAATACTCATGCATGTACTTAACTAGGATACACGAATATGTTGAAACCAATAGTCACTTACAACTATATAAATAGTTGTATGTGATAAAGTATAGTAAGAAAGAATAAAAGAAGACAAAGTTTAATACAAAGTGAGTTTATTTCTTTCCTAAAAGCTGTTTCTCTTCCACCTCCTTCCAATGGCTTAAAAATTATAAAATTAACAAAATGAATACATATAACCTTCTTTGATTTAATTGAAAGAAATTGACAGACATGTGAATACATCACTTCATAGAAATGGTTTATACTTGATTAAAATAATGTGAAAATAATGATTTACATTTAAATGAACAACTATAGTTGTAAGTAGCTGTTAGTGAAACAAAATGAATGAATGAAAAGAATGGTAATTAAACAAATTAAATAAGCAAGTATGGGTTTGAAAGATATATAGGTAGGAGTAGGAGTCGTTTCAAGTAACATATCAGTTGGGCACACTGCAAATTCTCCTTATTTCACCTTGTGCTCCAGTGATAACATCAAGGGAACCCATATGCACCATTGCCTTGCCGAACTTTTTAGCCCATGCTGCACCGTGCTTCACATTGTTCAACACCAACGCGGAGGTCAAGGAACTGTCCATCAATGTCTGGTCAGAGGTGAGCAAACCACGACGACCCCTCAGTTCAGTGTAGTACTTGTTGTCCAGGCGATTGGGTGTGACACTGTCCAGTGGCACTGTGGTTGGATCCTCCAGCACCAGCCGCAGATGTTGGGGGTGGGCACTTGGTTTTCAAAAAGGCAGCGTACTTAGGATCAAGAGAAGGATCTTGGGCATGAGTGGCGTTAAAAGAGTAGAGCCGGTTGGAAAAGGAAGAGCAATGCGAGACACCAATGGAGTGTGCCCCAGATAATGTCACCATCTCATCCACTGACATTCCTTTCCTTGCGAAAAGTTGAGCAATTTGTTGTGCGTTGAAGGATGGCGGAGGCAGGTTTTGTGTTACTTCGTCGATAATAGAGACCCGGCCATCCCGGCGGCCCGTGGGAACGGCGTAATAAATCCCTCCAGCTTTGTAGGTGCTGTCACGGGCAGCGAATGCGATTATGTCCGCACAAGACACGGTTCCTGGACATTGTGCCTCGATTTGGGCTTTGGCCTCATCAATCACCTCGAAGCCTCGCAAACTTGGGTTATTAGCAGGGTGGTCCATCTCTGCTGGCGGGTTTCCGGGCACGGACCTTAGAAGGATGGAAGCATCACAACCCTGAATTTGCATGCAAAAAGTAGAGTTAGAGGAGGAAACATGATGAGTCAATCTATCAATTATTAAGCAAATGAGCGTATACATACCCTGACGAAGCAGTCATGGAAATACATTCGGATGAGACCAGCAGCTATGCCAGGATTAAGTGACACCGCTTTGTTTACAGCTTTTCTCACAATGGTCTCTGCGGATGGACAAGTCTGTGTATAGAAGCCGACCTTCAAAGATGCAGAAGCCACGGTTGAGCAGCCAAGCATGAAGGAAAGCAAGGCAATAATGAGAAAATTAGAGCACAAAAAAGTCATTGTTCCTGATATATATAATATAGTAGAAGAAAAACTTAGAAATTAAATGGAAAGGGCTGAGGATCAGAATATGGTGGTTTGTGAAGTTGGAATTGAAAGGTTAATGAGAGTGGAGATGTTGGGTGGAGTATTTATATATAGCCATAGGTGGAGTTGGTGGTGATTACTTGTTGGAACCAAAAACGTGTGTAGTTTTAGCTGTAAGCTTGAAAGCATAGCTTGAGGTTGAAGTGTTCCTTTGTTTTGAACCATTCAGTGGGATGCAGCAGCTTCTTTGTATTCAGACATACATATAGTACTTCATCTCCTTAATATCATATATATATATATATATATTTTTTTTTTTCAGCTCTGACCAAGCCTTCAATTCTCTATTCTAAATTATTGCAACTTGCTGCCTTAAGAGAGTTATGGGGTTTCGCTAGCTGTAATATTATTTTAATGGTAAATTTATATAGAACACCGCCTGCATATTCCTACTCATGTAAATGTTTTTCTTTTCATTTTGGCTGCTACTAAAATTGATGCATATCTGTAATTTGTTTTGATTTGTCAATTTTCTTTATGATTATTGTTTTGTTCATCCTTCAAATAGATTATGCACATTGTTGCAGACATTCATGACTTGCAAAAATTATTACTAGTTGACATCTACATATATAGCTAATTTACTTTTTCTTTTTCCAATTTTGGTTAATAATAAATGTTTCAACATTTTAATTTTTAGTTTCTTAATAGTGGCACAAAGGGTGATTGCATGTCACTACTTGTCATCTACATAATAGTGAGTCAGGTTGAAATTAAATTGTATATTTTTGTGATAATAAAATACAATTTTATTATTTTAATGTTTATATCTTTATAATTTTAAATGATTATGTAACAACCTATTTTTCAATTGGTGTCGGAAAGCTTGTAGTTTGGGGCCACCAAATCGATAGTAAGTTCGTATTATTATTTAATATTTACGAGTCAAATGTGATGTTTTTTAAAAAGATTTTGATTTGATAATTTATGTTATATAAGTGGTTTATTAAGTTCAAGTGGTTTTAGAAAATAAGGTAACGAGACCTTATTTTTATAAATCGAGTCGTAAATATTTTTATAAATATTTACGGAGTGTAATTAAGGTGGTGTTAAAGTTTCATTAAGAAATTTTAACGTTTCGATAGTTAATTAAAAGAAAAGGACCAAATTGAAAAAAATAAAAAATACCTTCCTCCGTTCTCGTAAATCAGACTCGTAAATATTTTTAATAAATATTTACTAAGCTAGTTGTGTAGTTAATTAGATTTTGGTTAAGTGAATTTACTTGAATTAAAAGTAATTAGGTATAAAGGCTAAATTACATATAGGCTGAAAGTTGAATCATAGATTAAAGAATAATTAAAGGGACTAAAGAAGAAATTACACCATTATTCTTTAATGAGGCGACATAAGGTGTAAAATTATTATTATATATATGACTAATAAATTAAAATTAATATATATATATATATTATAATATGTTTAATATTTAAGTAAATATATATATTATAGTAATAAAAGAAATAAAGAAAGATAAAAGAAAAAGGAAACATAAAGAAAGAAAAGAACTCATGGCTTAGGGTTTCAAAGTTTCAAGTTGAATTGGTTAGTTAATTTAGTTTATTTTCTTATAATTTTTATGTTTTTGGAGTTCCGGTATTAAGTACTACCCAACTTATGTCGAAGTTAGCAACTATTGAGTTTGTAAATGTTGTTAATGTTGAATAATTTAGTATTAGGGGTTAAATTGATAGATTTTTAAGCTAGAAATAAAAAGGGATTAAATTGTAGAATAAATAGTAAGTTTTGAGCAATAGGGACTAAATTGTAAAAATTAAAATTTAGAGATTAAAGTGAAAATAGGGAGTTAAATTTATTTTGAAGTGGAATTTTTATGAAAATATAGAATTTACCATAACTCTATTACAGTTTGAGAAAACCCATAACTCTCGTTGCAATAATTTAGAATAGGCAGGTTGAAAGGCTTGGTCGGAATGAATATATATATATATGATATTAAAGAGATGAAGTAATATATGTGTGCGAATCAAGTTTTCTTCGTCTTCACTCACAAAGAAGCTGCTGCATGCCTACGAATGGTTCAAAACAAGGAACACTTACGCCTCAAGCTATGCTTTCAAGCTTACACTAACACTACACACGTTCTCGGTTCCAACAAGTAATCACCACCAACCCCACCTATGGCTATATATAAATATACTCCATCCAACATCTCCTCTCACAACCTTCCAATCCCAACTGCACAAACCACCATTTTCGATCCCCACCCTTTCCATTCTACTTTTAATTTGCTTTCATTTAATTTTTAAGTTTTTCTTCTTTGTATTATATATATATCGTGCACAATGACACCGTTATGCTCGAAATTTCACATTATTGCCTTGCTCTCCTTCATGCTTGGCTGCATAACCGTGGCTTGCATCTTTGAAGGTTGGCTTCTATATATATATATATATATATATATATATATATATATATATATATATATATTATTAATGTATTGATTATTTGAATTGAAATGAATATATATATGTGTAAATGTGATAATGTGCAAATATGATAATTGGATATTGGTTGTATTTGGAAAGTGAATTTGGAACCTTATTAACTGTATAGGGCTGAGTCGGATATAGATGGCATGCCATAGGATACGAAGAGTACAAGGATTTCTTCGACTTCGAGTCGATGAGGCATTGGGTACCAATTTACTTCGGTTTAATAGATGAGACACTGGTGACAAATTTATAAAGCGCTGGGCGCAGTTACTACTTCGGATTTATCCAATGAGGCATTATGCCAAACTGGTGTGTTGGTTGGATCTGTGTATCGTTTGAGTCCAAGTCGTGTTAATAGGGGTAATCAAATAAAACGGTACTATGATTGATATTGCAAATGGGTTAGTGAATTGAAACATGAAAATGAGATACATGAATTATTCCTGAATTGGATATAGAATGGATAATGTTATTGTTTAAATGATATGTGGATCAAATTGTGAAAAGCTATTATATAGCAAATGATGAGAATTGAGTATAGTATAAAATGATGTATTTATGATTTGAGTATTGAATGGCTAATGCCATTGTATGAATAAATGTGGTTTTAAATATTCAATTGTGCTTATAATTAATATTTGCATATTATTTTATCTTGTCTTTAAATATTCGGATTATAGAAATACCACTGAGTTTTACTCAGCGTACAGTTTTGTTTTCCGTGCGCAGGTTAGGTACTTAACTTTTGATCGCTGATTTAACATCCAATAACAATCCTAAACTCAAATGTGGTAATGTTTATCCTTTGTGTCAGCATGTACCTAAGGTGTCTAAATAATAGTTATTTTGTGGATGGATTGTAAATGAGGTTATAAGTTTAATATTGGTTTGGTATATATATAAATGTGTGTTTGTTTTTTGAAGCCATATTATGGCATGGTAAATTGAACTAAATCTAGATAGATGCATGTGAATTTAATTCTATGTTTAAGTGCTCATGAACTAGGCAAATTTATTTGGATTTGGTATGTTTATAATTTGGATTAAAATGATGTTTTGATGACTTGTTTTAATTATATGAAATGTTTGAGAATTCTGCATGTTTCATCGATAAACTTCGGTAATACTTTGAAACCTTATTTCGGCGATGGATATGGGTTAGGAGTGTTACATTTAGTGGTATCAGAGTTTTGCAGGTTTAGCCTATTCTTAGACTAAATCGAGCTCAAAATTGAGTCTAGAGGTACATGCCATAATTGAGTTGGAATTTGGATGCTAATATATTTGTTTTTGTTTTATAGTTGAAAATGTCGAATGATTATAACGATTATGTTGATGATAAATGTTATGTTATACGTGTACATATATGAGAGTCAAATTTTGAGGCTTTACGACCTTTATCCCATCACTTGTACAGTCTTATACAATGTAATTTACAAGATTTATATTCATTAAGCTTACAAGTGTGAAACTGAAGAGTTCAATAGCTGAATAAATAATAACGCGATCAGAGCCAAGGATGGGTTAGCAAGTAAAGAGAGTTCTAGAAGAGATATCAGATTTTTCTGAAGATTATTCGGGATACACAATGTCGCTATTAAGGAAGAAGTTATTCACGAATAATCGACTTATTTAGGTATGGTATTTAAAGAATGGGTTAACAGAAATTTCTTCTGATTTGATTTCTTTAGTGATTGGGATAATGTGGGATCATTGATGACTGTATTAGTCAGTGGGATAGTGTTGAAATTGCAAAGATATCTAAATGCAGCTGTTATAGTCGAGTATCTTATAGTGATCTCTTCTGGGTATTCTATATATTCTTTTACTTTCAGAGATATATGTAACTGTTCAATTTCAGATGTGATTCTTATAATATAAAAATGTTAGCTAATTATAATGTTAGACGAAATTATTATTAGTCTGGTTGATTCATTATCAGCATTGCTCTATCTTTCTTTGGTTTTCTAATCCATTATATTAGATAGAAGACTTGATGATAAGATTCATATGAAGCTATTTTCTACTTTTACTGGTTGATATTCTGAATTACATATATGCAGTTTACATTATCTCTATCACAACTGTTTCTAGTGTGTATTAGCGATATTCTTCTTCTGGACTTTTTTTGGGATATCATCGATCTCTTTATCATTCAATGTGGTTTTTATTCTTGGAAATTCAATATAGCTTCACATCTTGGATTTCATTATCTCGGTTTTCTTATCATTCTTATTATTTAATTTATCAAACATGATTCATCTGTAAAAGATATTCATTGACCGGAGGTAATTAAATTTATTACTGTTATAAATCCGAGTTCGATTATAGGAGCTCGGTGCTATGGATCTCAGATTATAGAAGTTGTATTACTGCATTGGTTATTATTGGGACTACTTTCGGGTTTTCCTTCTATTTTGGAGTGCACTATTGATGTTGAGGTATTGTTCTATCTATATGGTTGAAACGTCGGTTCTATCATAGTACTATGGTTTTTAATGTATCTGATAGTTGTGGCTTTGGTATAGTTCAAAGCTTCTATGTTAATAATTGAAATAGCTTTATTATATATAATCCCTTTCTAGCTTTTGCGAAAGGGTTGGCATCGGAAAAAAAGTAGATGGTGGAAGATTGAACTCAAACTTGTATATTGGTTTCCATTCCTCAAGTAATCTTGATTAATGTCAACAAGTTAAAATGAAATGTTATGTTTCATTTAAGTTAATGTAATTTTTAAGGATCTTTGATTAGTATTTTCAGAGAATTGTGATAGATTGTATGTCCAGGTTGTCTTGACAACAAGAAGAAGGGATTATTCGGAAATGTTATTATCTGATAGATAAAATTGACTCAGTTGTTTTAATTAGAGTGGGTTATTCATTGAAAAGTTAATTGAGTTATACGCATTTTAGTCTATCTTCAGGTCTAAGAATAAATTTTGTGCATTCATGGGTAATAGACGAACAGCCAGAATGAGAAAATCAGATTCTAGAAGACTTGATACAGAAATATATCTATCAGATCAGTTCTAATAGGGAAATGTTATTATGGGTTAAAGTCGTCCCGATTGTTGAAGTTATCACACTTGTGTAAAATGATATTGCTTGACGCTCTCCTGGAAAAAGGAGAACAAATATTAGTTGAAAGTTACAGATATAACTACACTGTAAGCATCAGCTAGAGTTTGATAAACCGGGTTTCTTGATTATGTTTCGACAGAGAATTACTGAGAATTTCTCAATAGTTATACTACTAATGATAAAGTGATGACAGGAGAACATCAGAGCTACTCAGTTAAGTTTAGGTATAGTATCAACTTCTAAAATGAGTTCTGATATGAGTTCGAAAATGATATGAGTTAGATTGATTTTATAGACTTCGATTGAAAAGGTGGAAGAAAGGCTTGACTTAATAGCTTGTACTAGGTGAGAATTTTGAGGACGAAATTTTTGTAAAGGGGAAGAGTTGTAACAACCCGTTTTTTAGTAGTGTCAGAAACAGTGGTTTTAGGGCCACCAAATCTGATGAGTAAGTTCGTAAATATTATTATTTAATATTTACGAATCAAATCTGATTTTTTTATAAAAAAGGTTTTTGATTTGATAATTTATGTTATATAAGTGATTTATTAAGTTTAAAGGTTTTAGAAAATGAGGTATCGGGACCTTGTTTTTATAAATCGAGCTGTAAATATTTTTATAAATATTTACGGAGTGTCATTAAAGTGGTATTAAAGTTTCGTTAAGAAATTTTAACGTTTCAATAGTTAATTAAAAGAAAAGGACCAAATTGAAAAAATAAAAAAGTGCATTCTCGGGACTCCGTTCCCGTAAATCGGACTTGTAAATATTTTTAATAAATATTTACTAAGCTAGTTGTGTAGTTAATTAGATTTCGGTTAAGTGAATTTACTTAAATTAAAAGTAATTAGGTATAAGAACTAAATTGCATATAGGGTAAAAGTTGAATCATAGATTAAATAATAATTAAAGGGGCTAAAGAAGCAATTACGCCATTTTTCTTTAGTGCAAAAGGTGTAAAATTATTATTATATATATTATTAATAAATTAAAGTTAAAAAATATATATTATAATATGTTTTACTTAATATTTAAGTAAATATATATTATAGTAATAAAATAAATAAAGAAAGACAAAAGCAAAAGGAAATAGAAAGAAAGAAAGTCCACGACTTAGGGGTTTCAAAGTTTCAAGTTCAATTAGTTAGTCAATTTAGTCCTCTTTTCTTATAATTTTTATGTTTTTGGAATCCCGATGTTAAGTACTACCCAACTTATGTCGAAATTTTAGCAATTATTGAGTTTATAAATGTTGTTAATGTTGAATAATTTTAGTATTAGGGTTAAACTAATAGATTTTTAAGCTAGAAATGAAAAAGGATTAAATTGTAGAATAAATGGTAAATTTTGAGTAATAGGGACTAAATTGTGAAAAAACTCTAAATTTAGAGATTTAAGTAAAAATAGGGAGTTAAAATTTAGTTTAAAGTGGAATTTTTATGAAAATATAGAATTAAATGTGAAGAATAAAAATTAGTCTCGGTTTAGGGACTAAATTGAAATTTTGGAAAATATTGAGTAAAAATTAAAATATTCAATATGAAAATGAATTATGTTATATTGATTAATTTTAATTGTTTTAATTTCGTAGTTAACGTCGTATTGGAATCCTCGACTAAAAAGAGGAAAGATAAAGTCGATGTCGAATAGCTCAGAATTTCTGGTTTGTATTTCTATAATCCAAACCTATAGTTACTAATTGTTGTATTTTGATTTAATGCATATGGTAAGTGGTTGAGGGAGTATTTGACACTTTGATATTGAATTGAATTAAAGTTGATTGAAATGGATTGAATTGGTGATATATTATGAATGTATTTGATTATTTGAATTGAAATGAATATTTATGTGTAAATGTAATAATGTGCAAATATGATAATTGGATATTGGTTGTATTTGGAAAGTGAATTGGAAACCTATTAATTGTATCGGGCTGAGTTGGATATAGATGGCATGCCAAGGGATAGGAAGAGTACAGGGATTTCTTCGACTTCGAGTCGATGAGGCACGGGGTGCCAATTTACTTTGGTTTAATCGATGAGACACTGAGTGTCAAATTTATAAAGTGCTGGGCACAGTTACTACTTCGGATTTATCCGATGAGGCACTGGGTTGGATCCGTATATCCGTCCGAGTCCGAGTCGTGTTAATAGGGGTAATTAAATAAAAAGGTACTATGATTGATATTGGATGATATTGTACGCAAATTGAAAATGGGTTAGTGAATTGAAACATGAAAATGAGATAAATGAATTATGTATTACTGAATTGGATATGGAATGGATAATGTTATTGTTTAAATGACATGTGGATCAAATTGTGAAAAACTATTATATAGCAAATGATGAGAATTGAGTATGGTATAAAATGATGTATTTATGATTTGAGTATTGAATGGCTAATGCCATTGTATGAATAAATGTGGTTTTAAATATTCAATTGAGCTTATAATTAATATGTGCATATTATTTTATCTTGCCTTTAAATATTTGGATTATAGAAATACAACTGAGTTTTACTCAGCATATGGTTTTGTTTTTCGTGCGCAGGTTAGGTATTTAACTTTTGATCACTGATTCAGCATCCAATAATGATCCCGAACTCTAATGTGGTGATGTTTATACTTTGTGTCGACATGTAACTAGGGTGTCTAAATAATATTTATTTTATGGATGGATTGTAAATGAGGTTATAAGCTTAATATTGGTTTGGTATATATATATATATATAAAAATTGTTTTTTGAAGCCATATTATGGCATGATAAATTGAACTAAATCTAGATAGATGCATGTGAATTTAATTCTATGTTTAAGTGCTCATGAACCAGGAAAATTGATTTAGATTTGGTATGTTTATAATTTGGATTAAAATGATACTTTGATGACTTGCTTTAATGATACGAAATGTTTGAGAATTCTGCATGTTTATCGATAAATTTCGGTAATGTTTCAAAACCCTATTTTGCTGACGGATATGAGTTAGTGGTATTACAGGTTAAATCATTTTGAAGGCCAAAGTGCAAATTTACCATTACTAATGTAAAATTTTATAAATTATAAAAGGCTTAAATGAAAAATATTTCATTTTAGGGGAGTCAGACCCGTGCCAACCCTTTAGCTTCGCCACTGAATAGATACTATTTTAGTAGACAAGTATGAAACTTAAGTATCAAAATCAATATTTTAAAAGTAAATATATGAGGTAAAGTTTAGAGCCATTCTTGCTATTGTTCCATCACAAAAATATACCGAATCAAAAAAGTGAACAAAAGAATGAAGCAATTTCAAGGTCCATTAAAATACTATATCAATTGTGACTCATCTACTTGTAAGTTAGGTACTTAATCTCTATAATTTAATTTGATCATTTTGCCATTTTACTTTATAAATATTAAAATTGTAGTCCTTATCAAATAATAGTTGTAAAATTTAAGAAGTTGAGTTATTTTCAAATTTGATGTAGAAAACATATTACTATATGGATAAAATTGTGCTAGCTTGTTATTTTTACATATTACTCAAAAAATTAATGGATTTAATTGCAATCGTTTGCATAAGACTAGAATTTTAAATTTTGAAAATATATGGACTAAAATGATCCAATTGAAGAATATGGATTAAACTTACAATTTTCTACATAATACAAGTTTATGCTATTTTTAAACTTATTCATTAAGAGTTAATTATTGAGTTGTTTTCGCATATATTTTACATACAAAAGTGCTAGTGGTATGAGGCTATTCTAATAACTATAATTCACTTATTAATCGGAGAAAAAAATCCATTGTATTGGATCGATTAGGAGAATAAAGGAATATGCAGGCGGTGTTCTATATGAATTTACCAGTATAATATTATACTGCAGCTCCATTATAGCTCGAGAAAACCCATAACTCTCGTTGCAATAATTTAGAATAGAGGGTTGAAAGGCTTGGTCAGAGCTGAATATATATATATATATGATATTAAGGAGATGAAGCAATATACGTATGTCTGAATCTGAAGTTTTCTTCCTCTTCACTCACAAAGAAGCTGCTGCATGCCTCTGAATGGTTCAAAACAAAGGAACACTTCGACCTCAAGCTATGCTTTCAAGCTTACAGCTAACGCTACACACGTTCTTGGTTCCAACAAGTAATCACCACCAACTCCACCTATGGCTATATCTAAATACTCCATCCAACATCTCCGCTTTCACAACCTTCCAATCCCAACTGCACAAGCCACCATATTCTGATCCTCAGCCCTTTCCATTCTACTTTTAATTTGCTTTCATTTAATTTGTAAGTTTTTCTTCTGCTGTATTATATATATCAGGCACAATGACACTGTTGTGCTCGAAATTTCACATTATTGCCTTGCTCTCCTTCATGCTTGGCTGCTCAATCGTGGCTTCTGCATCTTTGAAAGTGGGCTTCTATACACAAACTTGTCCATCCGCAGAGACCATTGTGAGAAAAGCTGTAAACAAAGCGTTGTCACTTAATCCTGGCATAGCTGATGGTCTCATCCAAATGTATTTCCATGACTGCTTCGTCAGGGTATGTATACGCTCATTTGCTTAATAAATATTGATAGATTGTGTTATAGTACCTAATATACACGTGATTAATGTGTAAATATCTAAGTAGTTAGTCAGTTACAAAAGCTGGTATTTTGTTATGCTATCTTGTTAATAGTAGTTTACATTTCTTCTCTATATAAGCATGTATCTAAACAAGTTTAAGCAGCTAAGAATTCATTACCTTGAGAATAATATTTCTTCTCTGTTATACTCTTCATCTTTAAGATTCTTATTGCAGTATTCGTTCATGGTATCAGTTGCTCGGTGATTCTCGGGCATGACTTCTACGCACTCTGCTGAGTCCGATTCTGCTGAGCTTAATAGCTCGACGTTTCTTGGTGACCGGGTGGTCACGTCTTTCCCTCGTCATGAGGTTGTGAAGTTAGATGACAGTTCGTTTGTGCAATGGCAACAGCAGATCCGTCTTATACTTCGTGGATACGGATTGTTTGGCTTCCTTGACGGATCAGTGATGGCTTCGACGAGATTCGTTCCGTCCGCTGATGGCAGTCTCGTTGTCAACCCGTCTGTTTTGGTTTTTGACCAGCAGGATAGTTTACTAACCTCATGGCTTTTATCCACGATTGGCTCATCGTTCTTGACTTTCTTCACGGATGTTCGGACGGCACGAGATGTTTGGATCATGGCGAACAATCTGTTTGCGGCCGATTCCAGCTCGAAGCAGTCCCACTTGCGTCATGAACTTCATTCGCTTCGGAAAGGTAATCTTTCTGTTCGTGCGTATGTAAATAAAATTACGAGTTTGTGTGCCTTGCTTGCAGCATCTGGTTCGCATATATCGGAGGCCGAACGAACGGCATTTCTTCTTACTGGCCTCTCCTCGGAATTTGATGCTATTGTTTCTTCCGCATCACTGTCCTCGGAACCCTTGCCGTTTCAACGAATCGTGGATGCCTTACTTGAGTGTGAAGCTCGACAGTTGCGATCCGCTCTTCAGTCAGCTCCGGAGATGTTGATTGCTGCAAATGCCGTGGAGGGGCCGCAACCTCAGGAGACGAATGTTGCGTTTCGTGGAGGAGGTCGTTTTTCTGCTCGTGGCCGCGGCCGTTCTTTTCGTCCACGGCTCCAGTGTCAGATCTGTAGTCGCTTTGGGCACCTTGCGCAAAAATGCTATTACCGTTACCATCGTGATAATTTATCTCCAGTTGACGTATCGGGGTCACGACGTGGTGATTTTGTGCCTGGAGCAAATGGGAGAGCTGATCACCGAATGGGGATGAATGAGTTTGGTGGTCAAAATTGGAGAAATAGTGGTCAAAATTAGAGGTCTTCATTTTGGCCTACGTTTGGTGGTGACAGTTGTCTCCCACGTGGGCCACATGCAAGGCCTGGGTTTAATGGATTTAATCCATTTGTTCAAAGTGGAAATGGGCAGCATGGTTTTATGGATCCAAAATCATATAGTAATGGGTATGATATTGGTGCCCACCGAAATGACATGGGCCCGCAATTTGGTGATGCATCTTTGGGTGTTCCGTATGGTCACATGGCTCCTCGGCCACGTAGGCCCAGTGGGTTGGTTCGGTCTCGTTCAGCTCATGATCCAGTTGTTCCTGAACCTTCTGTTAACTGTGTCGGTGTTGACCGATCTTGGGAGACTGTTCATGAAGCCCCATGGAGGACAAAACCACGAGCTCGGGTGTTTAGTGTTGAGTCATCTCCATTTGATTCGTCTCAATTTGTTGGGATTCCACCCACGATTCCTGAGTTACATGCTTCAGATTACTCTGGTGCTACAACATATGACTCCAATTTTAATTCTACTGGTTCATTCGTTCCATTGCCGGTAGGCAGCACATCCTGGTGTCCAGACTCGGGTGCTACTCATCATGTTTGTAGAAATGATTCCACTTTGCGTGGCTCCACTCCGTATTCAGGTAAAGCTTCTCTCTTAATGGGTAATGGTGTGACTACTAAAATTTCTTCTGTTGGGAATGCTATGCTTCCTACACCGACAAGAATCCTACATCTCTCAAATGTATTGTGTGTACCGAGCATTCGAAAGAATTTTCTTGTCGTGTCTCGGTTTACTCACGACAACAATGTATTTTTTAGTTTCATCCCTCGTATTGTGTGATTAAGGACATCCAGACACGGGAAATCTTGATGCGGGGCCAAGTTCGTGATGGGCTCTATCATTTTTCAGCAGGCTTGGATGGTTCGTTTCCTTCTGTTCACAATGCTGATCTTCAAGTTTGTTCTCCGGTCACTGATAATTTTGGTTTGTGGCATAACGGCTGGGGCATCCGGCTGATAATATTGTAAAAACTGTTCTTGCAAATTGTCAGATTTCTTACAATAAAAGTCATCTTAATGGTGTTTGTGTAGCTTGTCAGAAAGGTAAATCACATAAGTTACCTTTTTCGCAGTCTCGCACTAAGTATGTTGATTTGTTTGAATTGGTTGTTTCTGATATGTGGGGCCCAGCTGCTGTTCTATGTGAAGGGAAGTTGTATTACGTTTCCTTCATTGACATGACTAGTCGTTTTACCTGGGTTTATCTGGTCCGATGCAAATCTCAGGCTATAGATTGTTTTGGTCAATTTCAGAAAATGGTCTTCACTCAGTTTGGAAAGACTATCAAGCAATTTCAAAGTGATTGGGGAGGTGAGTTTCGTGTATTCTCTTCTGTCTTAGCTAATCAGGGGATACTTCATAAAGTTACCTACCCCCATACGTCTGAACAGAATGGTGTTGCTGAGCGTAAACACAGACATATTGTAGAGACTGGCCTTACGCTGCTGGCTCAAGCTAATTTACCGATGGATTACTGGGGTTATGCGTTTTGTAGTGCTGTTCATCTTATTAACCGATTGCCCACATCCGTTCTCGAAGGGAAGACTCCGTTTCAATGTTTGTTTGGTCGTGAACCGACTTATGATCATCTCCGAGTGTTTGGTTGTTGCTGTTTTCCGTATTTAGGTCCGTTTGGCAAATACAAGCTTGAGTTTTGGTCTTAGCCTTCTACGTTTCTGGGGTATAGCCCGCGTCATAAAGGTTATTTTTGTCTAACACCAGATGGGAAAGTTATTGTCTCTCGTCATGTTCTGTTTGATGAGAATCGGTTTCTGTTTCCGATGTCTCCTACTCTCGGTGACAAATTGCCTCTGAATACCACTACGTATGTCCCAGTTGTTCGACCTTTGGTACCTACCGAGGTTCGACTAGATCCTGTGTCTGGAGTTGAGGTTTCTGTAGATAGTCATAGTACTGACCATACTCAGTCTGATCGATCCAATTCTAGGTCTGCTGTTCCAGAGGAGGCTCCCTCTACTACAATGTTTCCTTCCGAGCCTCCCGATGTTCCTCTTGTCCCTGCTACTAACACCCATACAATGGTAACTAGGTCTAAAGCTGGGATATTTAAACCCAAAGTCTTGTGTGCTGAAAACGTTGAAGTTGAGCCCTGTTCTGTGGCAGAAGCTCTTGCTCATCCAGAATGGCGACTAGCAGTTCAAGCTGAGTTTGATGCTTTGTTGGCCAACTCGACCTGGGAACTGAGTTCCCTTCCTCCTGGCCGAAAAGCAATCGGTTGCAAATGGTTGTTTAAGATTAAGAAGAATCCTGATGGGACGATTAATCGTCGAAAGGCACGATTGGTTGCCAAGGGATGTTCTCAGGTACCTGGCTGTGATTTCAAGGAAACATTCAGTCCGGTGGTCAAGCCTGCTACCATTCGAGCCATTCTATCTGTTGCGGTAACTAATGGGTGGCATCTTCGACAAGTTGATGTTAATAATGCTTTTCTAAATGGAGACTTAACTGATGATGTGTACATGCAACAACCTCCCGGCTATGGACAGACTGGTCCAAATGGTGAACGATTAGTATGTCGTCTGACTAAAGCATTGTATGGCTTACGGCAAGCTCCTCGTGCCTGGTTTGACAAGTTAAAACAGTTTCTTATTTCTGCTAATTTTACATTGTCAAAATCTGATGCTTTGTTATTTGTTCGCTCTTCTTCAGACCATATTCTCTATGTTCTTGTCTATGTAGATGATATTGTTATCACTGGCAGTTCAGTTGATGAGATTAACTGCTTTGTTCAAAGAACTTCTGTCGTTTGCTCTGAAGGATATGGGGGAGCTTTATTATTTTTTGGGGATTGAGGTCAGTCGATTTCCCCCAGGTAGTCTTCATTTATGCCAACGCAAGTACATTCGTGAACTTCTTGCTCGGAGTTCTATGACTGATGCCAAGAGCGTTCCTACACCGATGGTAAGCTCTTCTATGTTGTCAAAAGATGAGGGTGATCCTCTTGCTGATCCAACTGAATATCGTAGTATTGCTGGAGCACTTCAGTACATTGTTTTGACACGACCAGATATTGCGTATGCTGTTAATCGGGTTTGTCAGTTCATGCATGCACCCACTACTCTACACCTGATTGCGTTGAAACGTATTTTACGGTATTTGTGTGGTACACTGTCTCACGGGTTGCTTTTTCAGAAGTCTGATAGGTTGTCCTTGATTGGCTATGCCGATGCAAATTGGGGACTTGATTTTGATGATCGTCGGTCTACTACGGGATATTGTGTGTATTTTGGTCACACACCTATTTCTTGGTGTTCTAAGAAACAACAAGTTGTTTCTCGTTCTACGGCAGAGGCTGAATATCGAAGTTTAGCAGCAGCCACTAGTGATATTACATGGCTGGTCTCGTTGTTAACGGAGTTACAACTCAGCTCGATTGATCCTCCGACGGTGTGGTGTGACAATTCTGGTGCTGTAGCCATTGCTGCTAACCCGATTCTCCACTCTAAGTTCAAACATGTTGAACTTGATTTGTTTTTTGTTCGAGAAAAGGTGGCTCGTGGTGAGTTGGTTGTTGGCGAAGTTCCCGCTTGTGATCAAGTAGCGGATATTCTCACTAAACTGTTGTCTGTTTCGACGTTTACCCAGTTTCGTCATCTTCTTCGGGTCGTCTCACTTGAGGAAGTTGGATGCATGTTATAGTACCTAATATACACGTGATTAATGTGTAAATATCTAAGTAATTAGTCAGTTACAAAAGCTGGTATTTTGTTATGCTATCTTGTTAATAGTAGTTTACATTTCTTCTCTATATAAGCATGTATCTAAACAAGTTTAAGCAGCTAAGAATTCATTACCTTGAGAATAATATTTCTTCTCTGTTATACTCTTCATCTTTAAGATTCTTATTGCAGTATTCGTTCAGATTGACTCATCATGTTTCCTCCTCTAACCCTACTTTCTGCATGCAAATTCAGGTTGTGATGCTTCCGTCCTTCTAAGGTCCGTGCTGAAACCCCCAGCAGAGATGGACCACCCGCTAATAACCCAAGTTTACGAGGCTTCGGGTGATTGATGAGGCCAAAGCCCAAATCCAGCATAATGTCCAGAACCGTGTCTTGTGCAGACATAATCGCATTACGCCCGTGACAAAGAACTACAAAGCTGGAGGGATTTATTACGCCATTCGCGGGCACGGGATGGCCGGCTCTCCATTATCGACAGTAACACAAAACCCGCCCGCCATCCTTCAACGCACAACAAATTGCTCAACTTTTCGCAAGGAAAGGGATGTCGATGGATGAGATGGTGACATTATCGGGGCACACTCCATTGGTGTCTCGCATTGCTCTTCCATTTCCAACCGACTCTACTCTTTCAACGCCACTCATGCCCAAGACCCTTCTCTTGATCCTAACTTGCGCTTTTTGAAAACCAAGTGCCCACCCCAACATTTGCGGTTTGGTCTTTGGAGGGATCAACTACGGTGCCACTTGACGTTGTCACACCCAATCGCCTTGACAACAAGTACTACATTGAACGAGGGTCGTCGTGGTTTGCTCACCTCCGACCAGACATTGATGGACAGTTCCTTGACCTCCGCGTTGGTGTTGAGCAATGTGAGGCACGGTGCAGTCTGGGCTAAAAAGTTCAGCAAGGCAATGGTGCGTATGGGTTCCCTTGATGTTCTCACTGGTGCACAAGGTGAAATCAGGAGAATTTGCAGTGCGCCCAACTGATATGTTACTTGGAACGACTCCTACCCCTACCTATATATCTTTCAAACCGATACTTGCTTATTTAATTTGTTTAATTACCATTCTTTTCATTCATTCATTTTGTTTCACCAACAACTCCTTACAACTACAGTTATTCATTTAAATATAAATCTTTATCTTCAATTATCTCAAGTTACACCGCTATTGAATCTAAACATATTCTTGATGATTTATTTTAACCTCATAATTTCACTAGTATGGTATATAATCTTACCATCATTATTATTATTTTTATTTCATCAAAGCTAAATTCACTGTAAAAAGATTGATAAGAGTATTGTATAGTGTTAGTGTGGTTAATTGCAACACACTTTGCAACTATATAAAGTACTATTTATTTTATTGACATGTTTTAATTCGATTATTTTAATTATTTTCGTACATCTTTTAAAGATATTATACATAATTTTAATTAATAAAAGATTCAATTAAAACTATCTCAAACGAGCTTAAATAGATACCTCACTTATGTCATACATATATATATATATATATATATATATATATATATATATATATTCAGCTCTGACCAAGCCTTTCAAAACTGTATTCTAAATTATTGCAACGAGAGTCATGGGTTTTCTCATATAGAACACCGCCTGCATATTCCTCTATTCTCCTACCCATATGGACGGTTCCTTGTTGTCTTTTCATTTTTGGCAGCTTCTAAAATTGATGCATATCAGTAATTTGTTTTGACTTGTCCATCATCTTTGTGCTTCAAATCTATTATCTAACTATCAGAAAAATCAATTTCAAGTTTCTAAATTCTAATACTTCATTAATATTTATACTTTTTCCGCTTGAATTATAATTGTTTAAATATCTCACAATAATTAAATTCATAATTGTTTAATTTAACTTATGAACACCTCTATATTAGAGGCAATGATGTAACTAAAATTTTAATTTATGAGTCAAAATTAATTTATAAACTTTTAAAAGGATTAGAATATAATTTTATTATTATATTATTTTATTATTTTAAAATTTTTAAAAGATTAAACTTAAATTTTATCGTTTGGTCCCTCCTTCATACATGTTGTATTTCTATTGTTAAGTGGTGATTGTTTCGTGGAAAATAATTTATAAATATGTTTCTATATTTTTATTTGTTTTATGGCAAACAATTTGGTCAACAAAATAAACCTTTTTTTTATTTGTAAGTAGACTTACTTATTTGGAAAGCATAAAATTCCTTTATAAATAATTTTTTATATAAAAATTAATTTAATTGAAATTTAATACTATTATATTAATAATAATTTTATCATAAATTTTAAAAATATTTAAAATTTTAAATAATAAAATGCTGAATATTATTAAACATATATATTTAAATCTTTATATTCAATAATATAACCTTTCAAAAATAATTATTAAAAGTAAAAAAAACACTAAAACCTTGATTCAATCGGTTAAACTATTAGTTCAATCATCGATTTAATTAGTTTTTAGTCAGTTCAACCGATTCAAAACCATCTTCTGGACTAGTACCTCGACTAGTCCGTTCCGGTTCAAACAGCATTTTATATATAAGATTGATTATTATAAAATATTATCTTATTATAAAATAAATTTCAATTGTTAAAAGTAAATGTTACCATAATATTTGTGTTATGTTTGTTTCATTAAAACAACTTTTAAATAATGATTTCAAGAAAATTTATCAAACAACAAAAATATTTTATGCAAAATTATTCAAATACCAAAAATAGTAAAAACTTTTAGAGAATAATATATTTTGCAAAAATTATTTTCATGAAAATGTTTTGAGTAAAACTCTTTTTTAAATTGTATTTATCATATGTAATTGTATGATGTTAAACTTAAAATGGAAAGCTAGGAGAACTAGTTTTTATATGACTTAGGCAAGTTTAAATGGTATGGCAACTAGCTATTTCTAGTTGTCATGAGGCTAATTCTATTTCTAATCCAATTAAAAATACTCCTATCCATTCACACACATTATACAAAACTAACTTTTTATTTATTGATTATGCCTTACAACATTAGGTAAAATTTACAAGTGGGATTGAACAAGTATAGGAGAGATAATTACCTAGTGAGGGGTAGTTGAGAAGAGTATAGTTCCTAATGAAACAGTTACGATGAGAAAGCAATTTTTTTTAAAAATTGAATAAGCGGTGGAATGAGTTACATTATTAGTTTTTAGTTTAAATGATTTCATCATTTGTTTAATGATAATTAAATAAATAATTAATAGAAAGTATAAATTGGTTCAATCGATTCAATAGTCAATTTTTGCCTTAATTTTAGAGTTTTTATCGGTTTTAAACAGTTCATTCAGTGAATGATTCAATCTCTTTGTTTGAACCAATATAACAATTAATTTTCGATCCGACCCGATTCCAATAAACCTGTCTCCTTTTTTTGGGGGGTGAATGATGAAAGTAATTAATCCAAGAAAATAGCTAAAACTGCTACAAAGAACAAAAAACATTGTACAATAACTTTAAGCTATACGAACAAATTAACCAATGATACCTTAAGAAGCATAAAGTGAAGCATTAACAGGATCAGTTCTAATGATTGGTCTTCCTCCTAAGCGAGTCTGCACAATCTATTTAATATGTACCAAGACAACATAGCATCTTCAGTCAAGAAAGATGCACCAAAATATCTCTTGTTCCTCTGTTTCCATATCACATACAAATATGCTGTCCAAGCAAGATTGAGTATAGCAACAAGCAAGGACTTTCCTTTAAGTTTCAATATCACCCAAGCTAACTCTTACCTACAAGTTCCCACAGCCCTATAAATGGAGCAAAGGCACAAAATTGACTGCCACACCTTCCTTGAAAAACTGATGTAACAGCCCATTTTCAGTAAAATTGGAACAGTGGTTTTGGGACCACGAATTTGCTTTCGGAATAAAAATTGTTTTTATATCATTTTATGATCTATAGTATGATAGTAATGTCATATAAAAATTTCGTAAAGAAATTTTACCGATTACATGCTTAATTTGATAAAAGACCAAATTGCACAAAGTGAAAAAGTTGAGTTCTAAGAGCTAAAATGATTAAATAGCTATGGAATTCAAAATTTTAGGTCCTTATATGGAAAATAGACCATTAAAAATGCTTAGTGGTTGAGGATGATGATACATCCACGGAAAATAAAAAAATAAAAGGATCAAATTTGAAAGTTAAATAATAAAAGATGATAAATGATAAAATAAAAATAAAAATATCATCATTTATATCATCTTTCCCAAATTAAAAGCATGGAAACCCTAGCCATGGCAACCTAAGCTCAAACCAACTTATTTTGCTTGATTAGGTTGGCAACCTAAGCTCAAGCCAACTTATTTTGCTTGATTAGGTAAGTATTCTTGCCCATTCTTAATGATTTTTATATTTCCGAGATCGTAATAGCTTAATCTAGCTATCTCGGGGATTAATTTGCAAAGTTATCAAGGTACTAGGGTTTTTCCATGGATGACCATAGATGAGTTATGAAGTTTTATGATAGAAAATAAAAGGTTGTTGATAGATAAACAACTTTTGTAAAGGGAATTTTGATGAAATTATGATTTAGGGACTAAATTAAAAAGATGTAAAATTCATGGAAATTTTTTGAATTTTATGAAATACATGGGCTATAAATTTTACATGTAAAAATTGGCTAGGCTTGGAATAAGGATTAAATTGCACGAATTTCATTTTTCGAGCCTAGAGACGAAATCGTCATTAATTAAAAGTTTAAGGGCAAAATGATAATTTTGCCTAAGATGTGAATTGATTTGAAATGAACATGAATTAATGTTAAATTCATTCATATAGATTTGGATAGACCAAATTCGAAGTTAGAACGGGGAAAAGGGAAAATCTCAGATTAGTAGATTTTACTTATACGAACATTTGTTGAGGTAAGTTCGTGTAACCAAATTGTGTATATTTATATGCTTGAATTAAACGTTGTGTATGTGAATTGTATAAATGCCAAATATAATAAATTGGTTACATATCTAACAAAGTCTGATAAGTATTAAATCCCAATTGAATAATGGAATTCGATGGATACAAGATTTCCTGATTGGTTGTAGTCCTGCATGTGTTGCAGACACACCACAGCTCCTACGAGCATCCTGTTATAAGCCCTCTCGAGCTTCCCGTTATATGGTTCCTATGAGCATCTTGATCGGTAGTGATCTTGCATGTGCTGCTGACTATCACAGCTCTTTATAAGCGTTCTGTTGTATGATCGGTTGTGATCCTGCATATATTGCGGACACAAAAGCAACTCAATATGACTCACTTGAACTTCCCAATATATGGCTATCTGAATCTCCTAATTAAAGGCTCTTCGTGTGCTTCTTGATTAAAAGTTCTTTGTGAACTTCCTGATCATGGCTCTTATGAGCTTCCTATTATATAGCCCAGATATGTTTCCTGATAAGCTCTTTGTGAGCTTCCCTATTAATTGCTCTTTGTAAGCTTCCTGTTATATGGCTTGAGAGAGGATTTCCTGATTATGTGCTTTAAAGAACGCTCCTGAATATGAATTGACAGATTTTTGATTTGTACACTTCGAGTGTACTACCTGTGTATCCATCAATGTTTTCAATGATTCAACGGGTAAAATCCTAACATGAGAAAACATAAACATGAAATGAATTAATACACGTATCTACCTGAAATACATGAAAATGATGATACATGATATATGGAAATACGAGATGATAATATATGAACATGAAATTTGTTTGATGAATATGTTCATCCATGATTATAGATTTGAACACCTTGAGTGTATTACCCGTGTGACACTGACATTTCAAATGATTTAATGTGTAACACTCTTAACCCATATCCGTCACCGGAATAGGATTACAAGGCATTACCGGACTTATACACTAGTACAAAACCGAGTCATAAATTTTCATTCCAAATAAAAACTTTTCAAATTTCACCATAAAGTCCTTAATATGGACCTACGGGTCCAATACATGCTTTAGAAGTGATTTGAAACTAAACCGGTAACTATGGAAAACTTTGAAAAATTTTGATTTAAGTTAGGGCCACATGCCCGTGTGGCCAGCCCGTGGACAGTTTTGACTTGCAATTTCTTAAGCATCAAAGGGACACACGGCTTGGGCACACGCCCATGTGGCTAGGCCGTGTGGTACACTAATTTTTCACCATTTTTAAGCCATTTTCACACGATTTTGACACATGACCATGCTTGAAAACCGTGTCCTTCACACGACCAAAACACACGGCTGTGTCTTTTGCCCGTGTACTATCCTGACTTCATATTTAAAGATGCAGGGGACACCCGATCATTTCACACGCCCATGGGCTTACCGTGTGTCACACACGGCCTAGACACACGCCCGTGTGTCTAACCATGTGGACGAAAATAGGCTGTTTTAGGCTACTTTTCTCACCCCAAACTTAACCATTTTCCTATACCAAAATTTATATGCATCTACCAACCAATTCAACAAATTTCTAACATTAAAAACAACATATTTTTATATTAATCCACAACATACCAATCTTAAACATGCTCTACTTGTTACTCTAATGACTTGATTACAAACCAAAATATTAAGTTGTTATTTGGCCACAAAAGCTTATACATGTCATTATAACAAAATAGGTTTATCATTTTTACCAAATAAAGGGATTAATAGTGTGATGATAGCTCCGACTCAATTCCAACCTTCACGAGCTTTGAGCATTATAAAATAGGAAAAATAAACCTAGTAAGCATTAATGCTTAGTAAGTTCATATAACCAAACTACACTTACCATTCATGTTCATCAAGTAATTTATACATTAAGTAATATGTCCATTAACTTAGTCAATTAGTAAAATAAGGCCTAAACACAATCATTCAACCAATTGATTAGTTTTCAAAAATACTAAAATGCATAGATGAGCTCATCATGCCATTTCTTTTTATATCACTATGTATATCATTACCGCTGAATTATTGAATTTCCGATGGACCTTTCCTTTTCCAGTTGTACACTTGAGGTGTACATTCCTTTCCAAGTGGTACACACAAAGTATACCTTTCATTTTCATATGGTATACACAAAGTATACCTAACCCTTCCAAGTGTACACACAAAGTGTACATAACATTTTCAAGTTGTACCATTTGGGTACACAAATCCTTTTCAAGTATTACTCTTTGGGTTTACATTCCTTTTCATAATGAGATCAAAATATTATCTTTTTTGGAACAACCTTTACTACAACATATGCAAGATCTTATATACACGGTAATCACTTGTCCAATCGAAAATCAATATTCAAACGGATTCATGTAATATTTCATCATTTACATGTAAATCACAAATCAACATTGGTTTATTACATGTACATACCAATTACAATTCATGATGCACATAATTCAACAATCAATTCAACAATTTACATGCTTAATTTAGTTATACGAACTTATCTTGACAATTGATCGTATCTACTAATCCGAAACTTTTTCTTTCCCTCGATCTTTTTCTTTGTTCGACACTTCCGGATCTATATAAATAAATTTAATCATAAATTCTATGATTTTTACATTCAATCAAGCCCATTTCACATTTTAGGCAAAAGTACCATTTTGCCCCTAAACTTTTAATTAACTTCAATTTCGTCCCTAGGCTCGGAAACTGAAATTCATGCAATTTACTCCTTATTCCAAGATTATTCAAAATTCCAACATAACTTTTACAGCACATGTATTTCATAAATTTTAGAATTTTTCCAAGAATTTTACTATTTTGCAATTTAGTCCCTACACATGCTTTCACTAAAAATCACTTTGTAAAAGTGGTTTATCTATTAATAATCTTTCATTTTCTATCAAAAACTTTCAATTTACAGCATATTCATCCATGGGTAATTTTCTAAACTTTAATTTCTTTTAAATTTAATCCCTCAAATAAAGAGATTAATCTTTCCCGATCTCAAAAATATAAAAATCACTAAAACGAGATATAGAACTTACCAATTCAAGCTTAATAAATTTCCTTTCTCTCTCCTAGGGTTTCCATGTGTTTTATGGAGAAGATGATGATATAAAATAAGTTTTATACTATTTAATCTTTTATCATATATTAATCTATTCACTTTTCAATTTTGTCCTTGCATTTTTTTAATTTTCCATGGATGAATCACTAAAAATATCTACATGTTTTTCATCAATGGCCTAATTCCCATATAAGGACCTCACATTTTGAATTCTCTAGCTATATAATCCCTATGGCTATTAGTATACAACTTTAACATTTTATTCGATTCAGTCCTTTTTGCATTTAGACATATAATTGATAAAATTTTTCTATAAAAATTTTCATGAAATATTTTATGAAATTTAAATAATTTTATTTTTCGGACTCGGATTTGTGGTCCCGAAACCACTATTCCGATTTCACTGAAATTAGACTGTTACATAATGGGCAAAGTTTTGACATGAAATTGTAACATTCCGAAATAGGGCCTAAACGGAACAGTGGTTGCGAAACCACAAATTCAGGGTAAAATATATATATATATATATATATATATATATATTATTATTATTTTGAGGTTCATGGTATGATTACATGATTGTGTGAAAATTTCGTGATAAAATTCTATGCATAAAGTGCTTAAATTGAGGTTAGGGACTAAATCGAATAATTTGCAAAACTTGCATTCTAGAAGTTTTTAGTATGAAATTATTTTGGAATATTAATTAGGAGATCTTAAATGGAAATTTGACCAATTTTAAGTTCATGGACAAAATTAGGACATGGAAGGAATTTTTGAAAGTTTAGTAAGGAGGGGCATTTTGGTCATTTGGTTATTAACATTAATAAAAAGGTAAAAAAGATGATAAAATTGTATCATCTTCTTCAAGTTACCAGAAGAACCTTACCTCTCTCCATAGCTGGGGTTTCTTCAACTTTCAAGCTTCATAGTAAGTGATTCCAAGCCCCGTTTTTAATGATCTTTACGTTTTTGAAGTCCCGGTAGCTCGATAAAGCTTATGCTAACAATAATTTAAGTTAGGAATCAAATTTGGAAAAATACCCATAGGTGAAATTTGTGTATTTTGATGTTTTATGATGGAATATGAGGTTTTAAATTATGTTAGACAACTTGTGCTATTTGGTTTTAAGTGAAAGCGAGTAAAAGGCTTAATCGGTAAAAATACCTAATAGTCATAAGTACATGTTAGTGTGTGAATTTGATGTTGCCATAGAAGGGAAAAATGATCAGCATGTCATAAAACATAAGAAAATAGGATGAAGTTTAATTTACGAGCCTTGGGGCAAAAGTGCAAATATGTGAAAGTTTAGGGCAAAATGTAATTTTGCCAAAGTTTGAGTAAAGGGTTGTTTTGATAAATGTTGATATTAAATAAGCTAAATTTGCTATTATAGATCAAGAAGAGCGAAATTCGAGAGTAGATCGAGGAAAAGAAAAGTAAAGGACTAAATTGTAAAGTTTAGTCACATTTTGTATCGAGGTAAGTTTACAGTAAATAAATGCAATATTCTTTTATTTTACATTATTATTGTCAATTTCAGCATTTATATATTTATGTTATGAAAATATTTAAAGTCGAATTTAAGGTGAAGTGACAGAGGAAAAGTGTTAGAAAGCCGGTTGAACCCTAGGAATGTTAGGATATTAGGGTTGACAGATGAACGAAATGAGCCATGTAAGTCCATATTAGAAATATGGCTTTGGAGACAGGATTGAGCCATGTAAGTCCATATTATATATGGCATTGGAGACAGGAATAATTCATGTAAGTCCATGTCAAAGACATGGCATTGGCGAGATATTGATAGCAGAAGCGACCCTAGTATCCTTAGTATTCCGAGTGGTTCAACGTGTCAGGATACGAGTTAAATTACAGTGAATTAACAGCAAAGGAAAAGTAGATTATACTTATGAAAAGGAAAGGTCGGTAAGAAAGAAGGTGAGGGAATAAAGAAGAAGATAGAAATTGAGAAGTAAAGAAATTTATGATGTTAGATGATATTATGCATAATTATCCATTATGTTGAATGTTGTGATTTATTTGCTTGTAAGCTTACTAAGCCTAGTGCTTAATCTCTTTATTTTCTTCTTCTTATAGTACTTATCTAGCCACTCGGGGATCGAAGGAAAGCGTCGGAGGCCGATCACACTATCAAAGAAATAACTCGGTATAATTAGGCGTTTTGTTTTGTGTATGGCATGTATAGAAACTTAGCCACTTTTGGTATAATATGAACAATGAATGATGTGTAAATACTTGCTAGTGATTAGCTAATAAAATGGCCGATGATATGCATGTTTATTAATATGTATGATTGAATGGTGATTATCACATGAAAATTATGAAAAATGTGAAAGTAAGCTAAAACAGATTCAAGTAACAGCAATGACGTAACTTTGAAAAATCACTAAAATTGCATAAACATAGTTTGAAGATGAATAATATATGAAATTAAATCTTATTATGTCTATTTTCTTATGGAATAAGAAAAATAGGTAAAGGTATTATATTTCAAGATATATCTGAGTTTTAGTGAAACAGGGTCAGAGCAATTTCTAGAACCCCTATTTCAACTTTGGAAATTCACCATAAATTGTACAAAACTAATTAGAAGGTATACTTTATATGGTTATAATCCTTGTTGAGTCTATTTTTAAGAAAAACAAACGGCTTAGTGATATGAATTTTTTACAGGAAGAAACATGGTTCGTAGTAACAAGAGGTCAGTGCAGTCGAGTTTTGAAACAGGGGAAACTTTAACTAATAAACTGTACTAATTGGCCAAGTCAAAAAATCTATAAAAAAATTAGTAGATAGATATATGAGTCTAGTTTCATGAAAAATTTATGGATCTTAATTTAGAGTTTCGGAACTCAAGATATGAATTTTTAGGCGACTACGACGCAGAATGGCAGTACATTCCGAAATGCTTAAATAAACAATTTAAACCTATTTAAGGGATAGAATAAGTTTAGTAATGCCTCGTGCTCGATTCTGGCAACAGTCTCGGGTAAGGAGTGTTACATTTATTGGTATCAAAGCAGGTTTAGTCGGTTCTCGGAACAGTTAGTGTGAGAAAAAGTCTAGCTATACATGCCATACTTGTATTTTGATAGTGTGACGACTCCTGACGATTTTTTTTAAATATTTTGTTTTATAGTAATGGATCCCGGGCGAGCCGGTGATGATGATGTAGAAAGTAATGCGCCTGCTTCCACAGAAGGGGCAGCGCCATCTGAGAATAGGCCAGTAATAGTTGATCAGGGAGGAGTGACTCGAGAAGCTCTCTTCCGAGCTTTGAATGATTTGTTTGCCGAGTTCGTTCGTACGAATCCAGCAGTTAGACCTCCACCCCCTCATGATTCTCAAGCTACCCATGTAGCTCAAGCTTCCCCAGTCACAGGTACAGTGGTAAGAGAAAAACCACCAGTTGATAAAATCAGGAAACAAGGCGGAAGAGTTCGAGCAACAAAAGATGATGATGCGAAAGAGCGAAATTTTGGTTAGAAAATACTATCGAGTCTTTGACGAATTATCTTGTACACCCGAGGAATGTATGAAATGTGTAGTATCACTTCTTAGAAACTCAGCCTACTACTGGTGGAAGACACTTGTATCATTTGTACCGAAAGAGAGGGTCACTTGGGATTTCTTTGGGAAGAATTTCGTAAAAAGTACATCGATCGAGGTTTATTGACCGAAGAGAAAGGAATTCTGGAATTGAAACAAGGCAATATGACGGTGACCGATTATGAGCGTGAATTTGTCGAGCTCATAAATATCCTCAAGAATGTGTGTCCACAGAGGCTATCCTGTAAAAGGTTTGAGGATGGGTTAAATGATGATATCCGACCGTCGTGGGTGTCCTAGAAATAAAAGAGTTCGTTATTTTAGTTGAGAGAGCACTGTAAGGCGAGGAGCTATTAAAAGAAAAGGCAAAGTTGAGACAGAGACACAAGATACAAAGAAGAGACAGATGAGCAGATCATTTGGGCTACATCCAAGAGGCCCGAGAGTTTTCTACAGATCTAGCTTTTCGAGTGGCAATCTAGTCGAGAATAGAGGTAGCAGATTTAAGGATCCGAAGGCTCGGACCACCTCGACTACGAGTGTAGGTAATGTCGACAAGGTAGATCGAGGTGTCCACGGTGTGGTAGACTTCATTATGGTCCTTGTCGGGCGGCGAAAATGTTTGCTATAAATGTGGTGCTCCGGATCATTTTGTACGAGAATGTCCGTAGTGGCTAGCCGAGAGGTAACAGAGTGCTAGATCCGGAAATGCTCCTACTAGAGGCGATCACCGAGGCAACCGGGAGTAGGAGCAAGTAACAGAGGTACCTCTAGAGATTCGGCTGTGAGACCAGATGTTAGAGCCCCTGCAAGGACTTATGCTATTCGTGCACGCGAAGAGGCATCCTCCCCCGATGTGATTACTGGTACATTTTCTCTACATGATATTAATGTCATTGCTCTGATTGATCCGGGTTCAACTCATTCTTATGTTTGTATGAAATTGATGCCTAGTATAAGTATGCCTATAGAATCTACAGAATTTGTGATTAAAGTATCGAATCCATTAGGCAAGCATGTATTAGTAGATAAGGTATGTAGAAATTGTCCTTTAATGATTAGAGGCTACTGTTTTCCGGCCGATCTCATGCTATTGCCATTTGATGAGTTTGATGTGATTCTTGGTATGGATTGGTTGACTACACATGATGTGATAGTGAATTGTGGAAAGAAATTCATTGAGTTGAAGTGTGAAAATGGTGAAATTCTTCGGGTTAATTCAGAAGAGTCAGATAGTTCATTTCCTATAATTTCTGTTATGTCTGTTCAGAAATACTTGAGAAAAGGGTATGAAGCTTATCTTGCTTTTGTGTTGAACACTAAAGATCCAGAATTGAAAATTGAATCAGTGCCTGTGGTATGTGAGTTTCCCGATGTGTTTAGGAAGAACTACGGGTTTGCCTCTGTTAGAGAAGTTGAGTTTGGTATTGAGTTGATTCTAGGTACCACGCCCATTTCTATTGCTCCTTATGGAATGGCTCTATTGGAATTGAAAGAATTGAAAGCTCAGTTGCAGGAATTAACAGATAAAGGCTTTGTAAGACCCAGTAGTTCACCATGGGGTGCACCAGTGCTATTTGTGAAAAAAAAGACGGATCGATGAGATTGTGCATAGATTATCGGCAACTTAACAAGGTAACAAGATAAAGAACAAGTATCCATTTCCTAGAATTGATGATTTTTTGATCAATTGAAGGAGCTCTGTGTTTTCAAGATAGATTTGAGATCCGGATACTATCGATTATGAGTTAAAGAGTCGATGTCCTAAAGGCTGCTTTCCGGACTAGGTATGGTCATTATGAGTTCCTTGTGATGCCATTTGGCTTGACTAATGCTCCTGCCATTTTTATGGACTTAATGAACCAAATTTTTAGACCATACTTAGATAAGTTTGTAGTTGTGTTCATTGATGATATTTTGATTTATTCTCATGATGAGACTGAGCATGCAGAGCATTTGAGAACAGTTTTACAAATTCTGAGAGATAATCAGTTGTATGCCAAGTTCAGCAAAAGTGAGTTCTGGTTACGAGAAGTTGGTTTTCTTGGACATATTGTCTCAGGTGAAGGTATTAAGGTTGATACGTGTAAGATTTCAACCATTATTGATTGGAAGCCTCCTAGAAATGTATCAGAAGTTAGAAGTTTTCTTGGTCTTGCCGGATATTATAGACGATTTGTGGAGGGATTTTCCATGATAGCTACCCCGTTGACGAGACTGCTACGGAAGGATGTTAAGTTTGAATGGACTGAGAAGTGCCAACAAAGTTTTGACAAGTTAAAGGCATTGTTGACGGAAGCTCCTATCTTAGTACAGTAGGAACGGGTAAAGAATTTGTGATTCTGATGATGCATCCTTGAATGGGCTCGGTTGTGTACTCATGCAGGAAGGAAAGGTAATTGCTTATGCCTCTAGACAATTGAAGCCACATGAGAAAAATTATCCGACACATGATTTAGAGCTAGTTGCTATTGTATTTGCATTGAAGATTTGGAGACATTATTTGTATGGTGAAAGGTGCGGATATTTACCGATCATAAAAGCTTGAAATACTTGATGACTCAAAAAGATTTGAATTTGAGGCAAAGAAGATGGTTGGAATTGCTTAAAGATTATGAGTTAGTGATTGATTATCACCCAGGTAAGGCAAATGTAGTTGCTGACGCTTTAAGCAGGAAACTTTTATTTACATTGCGAGCTTTGAATACCAATTTAGCCATGTCAGATGATGGTTCTATTTTAGCTGAATTTAGAGCTAAACCGGTATTTCTTGAAGAGATTTGTGAAGCTCAGAAAGATGATAATGAGTTACAAGCTAAAAGAGTTCAATGTGAGTCAGGCATAGAATCAGATTTCTGGATTGGTTCTGATGGTTGTTTGATGTTTAGAGACAGAATTTGTGTACCAAAGAATGATGAGCTTATCCGGAAGATTTTACAGGAAGCACATAGTAGTTCTTTATCTATTCATCCAAGCAGTACAAAAATGTATAAGGATTTGAAGAAATTGTATTGGTGGGTAGGAATGAAAAGAGATATTTCAGAGTTTGTTTCTAGATGCTTGATTTGTCAACAGGTAAAGGCCGAACATCAGGTACCCTCAGGATTATTGCAACCTGTGCTAGTTCCGGAATGGAAATGGGACAGAGTTACTATGGATTTTGTGACAGGATTGCCGTTAACACTGAAAAAGAAAGATGCAATATGGGTTGTGATTGATAAACTAACTAAGTCACTCATTTTATCCCAATCCGTATGGATTATTCACTTGACAAGTTGGCGAGTTATACATTTGAGAGATAGTTAGACTACATGGAGTGCCATTATCGATCATTTAGACAGAGATCCAAGATTTACTTCACGGTTCGGAAGAAGTTACAAGAGGCTTTAGGTACGAAGTTGAGTTTTAGTCGACTTTTCACCCTCGAATCGATGGTCGATCGGAGAGAGTTATTCAGTACTTGAAGATATGCTTAGATGTTGTGTATTAGAATTTCAAGGTAGTTGGGAAAAATACTTACCATTGGTAGAGTTTGCCTACAATAATAGTTATCATCAAGTTTGAAGATGGCACCTTATGAAGCTTTGTATGGACATAAATGCCGCACACCTTTATATTGATGAGCTTAAAGAAAGCCGATTTACGGGTTGATCTAGTTAAAAAGCGGAAGAAAAGTGAAAGTTATCGAAATTGTTTAAAAGCGACAGAGACGAGCGAAGTCGTATGCGATTTAAAAAGAAAAGAGTCGAATATCAAGTTGGTGACAAAGTTTTTTGAAAGTATCCCGTGGAAGAAAGTTCTCAGATTTGGCAAGAAAGGCAAACTAAGTCCACGTTTTATTGGACCGTTTGAAGTGATTGAGAGAGTCGGACCATTAGCATATCGGTTAGCTTTACCGATTGAGCTAGAAGATTCATAATGTATTTCATGTGTCTATGCTACGTCGTTATCGTTCAGATCCGTCACATGTGATTTCTCAAACGAGTTGAGATTGACCAGACATGACTTACGGTGAAGAACCCAGTAAAGATTCTAGCTCGAGAGGTAAAGCAATTAAGGAACAAAAGTATTGTACTTGTGAAAGTACTATGGAATAGCCATGGGGTAGACGAGGCTACATGGGAACCCGAAGAGGCTATCAAAACAGTACCCATATCTCTTCACAGGTAAGATTTTCGGGACGAAAATCCCTAAAGGGGGGGAGAAATGTAACATTCCGAAATAGGGCCTAAACGGAACAGTGGTTGCGAAACCACAAATTCAGGGTAAAAATATATATATATATTTTATTATTATTTTGAGGTTCATGGTATGATTACATGATTGTGTGAAAATTTCGTGATAAAATTCTATGCATAAAGTGCTTAAATTGAGGTTAGGGACTAAATCGAATAATTTGCAAAACTTGCATTCTAGAAGTTTTTAGTATGAAATTATTTTGGAATATTAATTAGGAGATCTTAAATGGTAATTTGACCAATTTTAAGTTCATGGACAAAATTAGGACATGGAAGGAATTTTTGAAAGTTTAGTAAGGAGGGGCATTTTGGTCATTTGGTTATTAACATTAATAAAAAGGTAAAAAAGATGATAAAATTGTATCATCTTCTTCAAGTTACCAGCAGAACCTTACCTCTCTCCATAGCTGGGGTTTCTTCAACTTTCAAGCTTCATAGTAAGTGATTCCAAGCCCCGTTTTTAATGATCTTTACGTTTTTGAAGTCCGTTAGCTCGATAAAGCTTATGCTAACAATAATTTAAGTTAGGAATCAAATTTGGAAAAATACCCATAGGTGAAATTTGTGTATTTTGATGTTTTATGATGGAATATGAGGTTTTAAATTATGTTAGACAACTTGTGCTACTTGGTTTTAAGTGAAAACAGTAAAAGGCTTAATCGGTAAAAATACCTAATAGTCATAAGTACATGTTAGTGTGTGAATTTGATGTTGCCATAGAAGGAAAAATGATCAGCATGTCATAAAACATAAGAAAATAGGATGAAGTTTAATTTACGAGCCTTGGGGCAAAAGTGCAAATATGTGAAAGTTTAGGGGCAAAATGTAATTTTTCCAAAGTTTGAGTAAAGGGTTGTTTTGATAAATGTTGATATTAAATAAGCTAAATTTGCTATTATAGATCAAGAAGAGCGAAATTGAGAGTAGATCGAGGAAAAGAAAAAGTAAAGGACTAAATTGTAAAGTTTAGTCACATTTTGTATCGAGGTAAGTTTTGATAAATAAATGCAATATTCTTTTATTTTACATTATTATTGTCAATTTCAGCATTTATATATTTATGTTATGAAAATATTTAAAGTCGAATTTAAGGTGAAGTGACAAAGGAAAAGTGTTAGAAAGCCGGTTGAACCCTAGGAATGTTAGGATATTAGGGTTGACAGATGAACGAAATGAGCCATGTAAGTCCATATTAGAAATATGGCTTTGGAGACAGGATTGAGCCATGTAAGTCCATATTATATATGGCATTGGAGACAGGAATAATTCATGTAAGTCCATGTCAAAGACATGGCATTGGCAGGATATTGATAGACAGGAACGACCCTAGTATCCTTAGTATTCCGAGTGGTTCAACGGGTCAGGATACGAGTTAAATTACAGTGAATTAACAGCAAAGGAAAAGTAGATTATACTTATGAAAAAGGAAAGGTCAGGTAAGAAAGAAGGTAAGGGAATAAAGAAGAAGATAGAAATTGAGAAGTAAAGAAATTTATGATGTTAGATGATATTATGCATAATTATCCATTATGTTGAATGTTGTGATTTATTTGCTTGTAAGCTTACTAAGCCTAGTGCTTAATCTCTTTATTTTCTTCTTCTTATAGTACTTATCTAGCCACTCGGGGATCGAAGGAAACGTCGGAGGCCGATCACACTATCAAAGAAATAACTCGGTATAATTAGGCGTTTTGTTTTGTGTATGGCATGTATAGAAACTTAGCCACTTTTGGTATAATATGAACAATGAATGATGTGTAAATACTTGCTAGTGATTAGCTAATAAAAATGGCCGATGATATGCATGTTTATTAATATGTATGATTGAATGGTGATTATCACATGAAAATTATGAAAAATGTGAAAGTAACCTAAAACAGATTCAAGTAACAGCAATGACGTAACTTTGAAAAATCACTAAAATTGCATAAACATAGTTTGAAGATGAATAATATATGAAATTAAATCTTATTATGTCTATTTTCTTATGGAATAAGAAAAATAGGTAAAGGTATTATATTTCAAGATATATCTGAGTTTTAGTGAAACAGGGTCAGAGCAATTTCTGGAACCCTGTTTCAACTTTGAAATTCACCATAAATTGTACAAAACTAATTAGAAGGTATAATTTATATGGTTATAATCCTTGTTGAGTCTAGTTTTAAGATAAATAAACGGCTTAGTGATATGAATTTTTTACAGGAAGAAACATGGTTCGTAGTAACAAGAGGTTAGTGCAGTCGAGTTTTGAAACAGGGGAAACTTTAACTAATAAACTGTACTAATTGGCCAAGTCAAAAAATCTATAAAAAAATTAGTAGATAGATATATGAGTCTAGTTTCATGAAAAATTTACAGATCTTAATTTAGAGTTTCGGAACTCAAGATATGAATTTTTAGGCGACTACGACGCAGAATGGCAGTACATTCCGAAATGCTTAAATAAACAATTTAAACCTATTTAAGGGATAGAATAAGTTTAGTAATGCCTCGTGCTCGATTCTGGCAACAGTCTCGGGTAAGGAGTGTTACAGAAATAATCTAAACTCGAGACGAATTATTATGAAAATGTTCTTGAAATACAAGGATATGATTTGTATATGTTATATAAATACATGATGTGAAAAATATATGTACATGGAAATCTAATTATTGTTAAGTCCATATATGTTTCTTAATATTTATATGAAATATATGACTAACAAGGGTGATGAAGATATGTGTTAGGGCTCGTGATCAAGTTGATTGAATGTGTCTTGTATGTTTATATTGAATTTAAATGAGTGGTAAGTTAATTACCATGTTATACGAACTTACTAAGCATTTCATTCTTACTCTGTTTTATTTTCCCCTGTTCTATAGTAATTTGGAGGCTCGTTAGATTGGATGCTTGGCGGGATCACTCACACTATCCATCAGCACATTTCGGTATATATATGGTAAATCAATTATGGTTATAATGGCATGTATAGGTTAATTGGCCAATATCGGCATATAAATACTTTAATTGTAACTAGCAATTGGAATGGCTTGTAATGGATATGTTTGGTATGTGTTTGAAATGGTTGATTGATAGAAATTATGTTGGCATATTGATGATTGAATTAAGTTAACATATTTGATAAGATATGCATATATGTGAACTTGGTAATTAAGTAAGTGTGTATACTTGATTATATGAGGTATTATATGATGTATAGGACTTAATTTTGAGTTGGGTTAAATAACCTATAATAGCTTGTGAATGTGTTAAAGTGTTGGTGTAGGAGGGTGAAAAAATGGGTTGAGAAATATGATTTGAAAAATAACCTATTTTCATCCACACGGGTAGAGACACGGGCATGTGTCTGAGCCGTGTGTGACACACGGCCTTGCACATGGGCGTGTGACCTAGCCGTGTGTCCCCTGCATCTTTAAAATTTCAAAACAGAATGCCTAGGTATTTACACACGGCCTAGCACATGGGCGTGTGGCTTGGCCGTTTGACCCAAGTTAGAAAGTTACACAGCCTGAGACATGGGCATGTGACCCCTACACCTAGGAAAAATTTTGAGATTTTGCAAAAAATTCTCTAAGTACCTGATTTAGTCTTGACTCGTTTCTAATGCATGTTTTGGACCTCGAAGGTTCATATAAGGGACTTTATGTTTGATTTCTAACATGAATACTATATAAAATGAAATGTCTATTTCTTTGATCTGTATATTTCGATAATGCTTCGTAACCCTATTCCGGCGACAGATACAGGTTAGGGGTGTTACAACTTCACTCAAAAAAAATGTAATCACATTTCTCTGCAGCATCCATATAGAAAAAGCAACAAGTATCAATCGAAACCCCAAAAGCAAGCAAGCAATCTCGGGTTGGGAGCCTATTAAGAATGACCATCCAAGTAATAAGAGAATGCTTAGGAATATATAAAGGGAACCATAGCAAACAGTGACATTCCACCTTCACACCATGAGTTCTAATTGCTTCCCACGATTGAGAAGTACTCACTTTAGCATTAGCAAACTGTTGAGAAGTGGCAGCAACCAAAGGCTTAAACTTAAGCATCCTCTGCCAATTTCAACTACTCATTGAAGTAGGAGCCACATCCAAAAAACCCCTACCCTTTAACACTGTCTCTTATTTTACAAAATTTAATTTTGAGGATATCAAATTATCAAAAATATCTTAAATGAGCATGTCTAATACTCTTTATAAGAGTTGATGAAATGTGTTTTTGTAATTCAACATCAATGTTCTAAGGTGGCCGAATTGATTATATTATCGATTTTAGTTTAATTGATCTAATTCAACAATTGTTAAATAAAAATAAAATTTATAAAAGAGATGAAATTTTAATAATCAGTTGAACTGTCAAAATTTTTATTTTGATTTTCAATTTTTTATTAATTTATAGCAATTCACTTTATTTTTTGTTATCACTAGTCAAACCATTAGTTTTTTATTCAATCGCTTCAACTGAATCTAATATGGATTTAACTACTTACCCTAAATGTTTGTTTGGTTCAAGGTAGTGAATCCTGCACCATAATATCTTGTTACATACTTGACCAAACATATTGCTTCCTCTAAAGATAGATTTAAAAGCTTAAATCTCATTAAAATGAATTTTTAAATGATAAGCTATAAAAGTAATATTTTAATCCATTCTTAATTCGTTTTTGGATGATTAATTATGCAAATTAGTGAATTTGATGCTCCTAATCCTTTAAATTCATGTTTCTATACTTAAGAGAGCATTTGGGAGTGAAAGGAGCAAAAAAAGAGCCAAAATCAGACAAAAAGAATTATTTTCCATGTCCACACGACCTGGATATTTCCATACAGGTTGGACACACGCCCGTGTGGCACACGACCTGGGCATTTCCACACGAGCTAGATATACACTGTAACACCCCTTACCCGTATCCGATGCTACAACAGGGTACGAGGCATTACCGGACTTAAACTCAAACAAACATTCAAAACCTAGATATAAATTTCCACTCAAATTTAAAACTTTTCAAAAATATTCATATCGTCCCTTAAATAAGCCTACGAGGCCTAAAACATGCATTAGGATTGGTTTGGGACTAATCCGAGAACTTTAGAAAATTCCCCTACACTTAGAAAATTTTCACCAAAACAGGGGCCACACGCCCGTATGGCTTGGGACACACCCGTGTGGGTAGGTTGTGTGATCACACACGTCCGTGTCCCTAACCCTGTAACTCTCTGTTTATGACGTCATCAATAAATTGAAGTCACACGGCCAAGTCACACGCCCGTGTGCTTAGGCCGTGTGGGCGATTTAATTTTCATAATTTTTCATAAAATAGATGCAGACTTCACACGCCCTGGGCACACGCCAATGTCCCTGGGCCGTGCTCTTCACACGGCTGAGACACACGGCCGTGTCTCTACCAGTGTGGCCAATTTAAAATGAAAATTTAAGATGTAGTGGACACACGGCCGGATCACACACCCATAGGGCAAGCCATGTGTCACACACGGCCTAGACACACGCCTGTCTACCCATGTGGACAAAAATAAGGCTATTTACCAAGCCATTTTACCACCCTTACTTGCACCAACCTACACAACAACAAGCAACACAAATCCAAGTACATACATACAACCAATTTAGCCATAACCAAGTCAACCACACAGCAATTACATGTTACTCCCTATCACATACAACATCTTATACTTATCATCATAGACTATGTAAAATCCACATTCATGAAAGACATCTTCTTATGCATATATATACTTAACCAATATTAGCCAATTTCAATGGCCATTTACAAAATGAATTATCAAATAACATAAGCCAACACTTTTGGCCAAATCAACTATGACGCATAACAAAAAGACCAAGTCCCTATACATGCTATAACTCAAAATAATGTAATCATAAGTACCCAAAATGATAATTTGATAGTGTGAATGGATCTCCGACCGTCTTTGATCTCTGAGCTGGCTTGGTGACACTATAAGACAAGGGAAAAAGAAAGGGAAGTAAGCTTTAAAACTTAGTAAGTTCCTATACAAATAACAGACATCATTAAACACACTTTAACATATACTTAACATGCAGTAAATTAACATATATGTTATTGTAAATTTCATAATCAAGCTTAGCATATATGTTATTAATACCTTAACATCATAACTTACTCAATCAAACCATACCGTAGGTTCATCACATATCGAACTCATTAAGCATGAGTTTTATGTACATACCTATACCAAACTTGCAACTTGCCATAATCTTTCACAACATACCATAGTCTTTCACAACTTAAACTTTTCCGTTAAGTTTCTCGTTGAACCACTTGGAATACTAAAGGATATTCAAGAAATCTCACACACATAGTACCATACCAATGCCATATCCCAGATATGGTCTTACATGGGATCTCATATCGATGCCAATAGCTCAGCTATGGTCTTACACGAAGTCTCATATCGATTCCATATCCCAGATATGGTCTTACACGTAATCTCAACTAACCCTATTGTCATGGCATTTGTATCCTAACTATTCCTAAAGTTCAACCGGGATTTTCTCACTTGTCGAACTGTGTCGAATTCATTCAAAGAGTAAATCACAATTTATACAACAATAACACAATTAAAGCATAAATAATAATGCATTATTTACATACGAACTTTCCTAGGTACAAAAAATAGTAGAAAATGATCTAATTGTCAAACACCTTATTCTTTTCCCGATTAAGGTCCGAACTTCGTTTTTCTTGATCTATAATAGAAAATTTAGCTTATTTAATATTCACATTACTCAAATCAGCCCAAAAATCCTATTATGGCAAAAATTACACTTTTGCCCCCAAACTTTGACATATTTACATTTTTGTCCCTAGGCTCGTAAAATGAAATGCATTCAATTTCTTTGTTATTCAAGTCTAGCCGAACCATACACATACTCATATCAGCCCAAATTTTTCATCAAATCAGATTTTTACTACCCATTTTACATCTTTACAAATAGGTCCTTTTTATACATTTTCACTAAAAATCACTTAGTAAAAGTTGTTTATCACACCTTAAACATACAATATCTTCCATCAAACATCAAAATGCATGCATGTCACACATAGGTAAAGTTTTAAACATGAACCCTACTTCAAAACAATGGTAGAAATGGAAAGATCGGGTGAATACGACTTCAAAAACGTAAAGAGCATTAAAAACGAAGACTAGGATGTACTTACAGTCAAGCTTGAAAGTTGAAGAAAACTCTAGCTATGGTGTCTTGAGAATTTTGGCCAAGGTAAAAGAAGATGGACACAATTTTGGCTTTATTTTCCCTTTTTATTCTTTTATTAACCAAATAACCAAAATGCCCTTTTTCTTAAAACACAAAAATTCTCTTACCCCATGTCTATTTTTGTCCAACTTAAAGTAAAATGGTTAATTACTATCTAAGGACCTTCAATTTAAAATCTCATAGAAATTGGACACCTCTAGCATGTAGAACTCAACTTTTGCACTCGAACGAAATTTTCACGAAATCATTCCGTGCAACTGTAGACCATAAAATATAATAAAAATAGTTTTTTTATGCCAAATTTTTGGTCTCAAAACCACTGTTCTGGCTGGCCCCAAAATTGGGTTGTTACACTTGCCCGTGTCGATTTCGCACCGTGTTTCTCAAATACGCGGAAAAACCCAATTTTTAAGTTTTCTAAGCATTCTAAAGTCTATAAATACCCATAAGAAGAAGACATAAGGGGGAAATCGAAGAAGATCAAAGAAAACACTTGAAGAATGCCATCAAAACCAACTAAGAAGCGGATCTCTATCAAGATTGAAGATCTCATTTTAATTTCTTTCGAAGTTTTATTGAGTTTCTTTATGTCTTATGGCTTTTTTGACTTTGAGATATTTCTATTCAGGACTATGAACTAATTCCCTAGATACCTAGGGAGGATGAAACCTATGATAAATCATTTTATCTAATTTCTATTTTACGCTATAAATACTTAATTCTTGTTCTCAATTATGTATCGTTATTTCTTGTTTTAATATTTCTGGGATATTATTTCATGTTTAATATGCTTATTTTAGTGGAGAAAAAGTCCCTATTTAAGAGTAGATCTAGCATAATTGAGTAAAGTTGCATGCAATCCTAGAAATAGGTTGATATAAATCTACCGGGCTAGAGTCAAATCTAATAGGAGAATCCATAGATCGAGTTAATACGATGATAAGGGTTTTAATTAGAAAGATATTTCAATTAATCAACCTAGAGTTAGTTGTTCTTACTCTCGAAAGAGATATTAACCTAATTTAGAGATTTCTACAGATCAAGTAACAAGTGAATAAATCATCTAATCCAGATTCATAATAATAGGTGAAGTCTTGGTGGATCTTTCTTGGATATTATCTATTTCATTGGTTAATATTCGTTTATTTCCTTGATTTATTATTTGTTGCGTTCCTAGTAAATTAGTTTAGTAAATTTAGATTAAAAATAATCACTCCAATTTGTCGGCTAAATAATAACAAAACGATAATTACTAGTACTTTTAGTCCTCATGGATATGATATTCTCTACTCACCATAGCTATACTATTGTTCGATAGGTGCGCTTGCCTTTATCGTATTTATAATTAGTTTTGTAACCATCATTAAATAGGAGATAAATACTAAAATTATACATGAGCTTTGATTTAATATTTAATTTTATACATGAATTTTGATTTTGTGCAATTATAATCATTAAATTTTGATTTTGGTTCAAATGTATATATAAAACTTTTGTTTTGATTCAATTGTACACATTTAAAGAAATGAATACATCAATTTATTTTTATATTGGATAAATATAAGTATTTGTGAATGTAACATGTAAACATAAAATGATATTTTGTCGATAATGATGTAAGTCATTTATGAAAAATAAATCAAATAAAAAAGTCATGAATAAAATTACACATTGGATCAAACACAAAATTTTGACGGTTCATTCGATTATTAAATTTCATTTCTTCTATAAATTTTTATTTTTATTTAACAATTGTTGAATCAGACCGATTAAACTAAAATCCGATAGTATAATCGCTTCGACCACCATAGAACATTGATATTGAATTACAAAGCCACCTTTCACCAACTTTTATAAAGAGTATTAGGCATGCTCATTCAAGATAATTTTATAATTTAAGATCCATGAGATTAAATTTTGTAAAATAAGAGACGATGTTGTTGAAATCTTGTCTGATCAAAAATCAATCACTATATCAATTCGAACAAAGGGATTGAATTGTTCACTAAATAAACTTTGAAAATCAATAAAAACTCTAAATTTGAGGTAAATTTTGATAATTGAATCAATTGAACCAATTTATAATTTCTATTAATTATTTATGATTTTTAAATTATTTATTTAATTATCATTAGACTAATGATCAAGTCAATTTTTGGAGAATTTTGTGTTTACGTTTTGAGGTTTCTTTGTTTTCAGGTTTCGGAGTTTGGTTTTTATCTCCATCTTTTGTACTCTTCGTTCTTTTTTCATTATAGTAAAATTATCTTTGCCCGTGAGTTTTTATCCTCTTTGGAAGGAGTCTTCCACGTTAAATTTGTGTGTTCAATTTTTCAATTTCTTCTACTATTTTTTTTACTTGTTCGTTGCTTAATTGAGTTGATCCCCAACAAGTGATATTACAGCTAGTTCGATTTTTGCTAATTAGCCCATTCAAAAATGGCAACAACAATATTTGGTATTGGGAAGTTCGACAGTGTCACAAATTTCAATCTATGGCAAGTTCTGATGATGACAATTCTAGTTCAGACCGGCCTGAAAAAGGTTGTTATCGGGAAAAAGCTTGGGAATCTAAATCGGGAAAAATGGGAAGAGCTTGATGAAAAAGCATTGTCTATAATCCAGTTGTGCCTTGTGAATAGGGTATTGCAGGAGGTATTGATGGAGAAAAGCTCATTCACCTTTTGGAAAAAGTTAGAAACTCTTTATGCGACTAAGTCTTTGGCTAACCGTTCAGTGTTGAAACAACGTCTATTTACATTTTACATAAAAGAATGTGAGCTTCTTAGAGATCACATTAGTCAATTTATTACTCTTTTTAATGATTTAAATAATGTTGAGTTTAAGACTGATGATGAAGATCAGGCTACGGTATTATTGTGCTCTTTACCCTCTTTATACAATTCTTTCAAGGGGACCCTAATTTATGGCAGAGACAAACTCTCGTTCGAGATATGAAGAGTCATTTGTTGAGTAAAGACAAACTCAACAATGAGTTTGGTTTGAATAGCAAGGAAGATAGGCAAGCTTTCATTTTGGTAGCATCGAAGAAGTGGGACAAAATGTGTCGCTATTGTAAGAAGTTAGGTCACGTCAGAGTAGATTATTTATAAACTGCAAAATAAAAAGGGTTGTTGAGAGTAACGAGGAAGATGTAGTTGGTGCTAATTTGACCGATGAAAGTGATGATCATTTCTTGTTAGTGTCAACGAGCGATAGCTTTGAGCTTACGTCTGAGTGGATCCTAGATTCGGGACGTTCTTTCCTCATGTTTCCCAACAGAGAATGGTTCTACACATACAGTTCGGTTGCAAGTGGAGTTGTGCGCATGGAAAACGATCCATCTAGTAAGGTAATCAGTCTTGGTACTGTTAAAATTAGGAAGCACAATGGGACGATTAGGACATTCTCAGATGTCAGGTATGTACCTAATTTACAAAAGAATTTTATCTCATTGAGTATTTTAAACTGGAAAGGTTACAGAATCAATATCAAGTCGAGCAGCATTAAGGTGTCTCATAGGGCTCTCATTTTGTTAAAAGGAAAAAGGATCGGCAATCTTTATATTCTTGAAGGTTCTACAATGACTGGTGAAACCAAATGTCCCACGTTTGTTACGGAGTCAAAGCCAACTCGTTTGGAGCGGAGGCAACTTGGTCATAGGAGGGAAAAATGCATGACCGTTTCATTGAAAAGAGGTTATCTTTTGGATGTAAGTTTTGAAAAGTTAAAACTCTATGTTTGTGAAAATCAGACCTAGGTTAGTTTTGATTCAGTAATGCACAAGTCAAAGGCTAGAAGTCTTCCATCTTTTAAGCACAGATTAAACTCAGTTAATTTCCTGCATAGTTCAAGATAGGCCCATGGCGGGTTTGACAAAGATGGTGTTGTGAAAATACGAGTACAGGTGGAGATTTGTTGAGTATGCCATGTATTTCAGTCAAATTTGAAAGATAATCTCCTAGTTAAACTATGTTTATTTGTTTCAGTCAAACTCTGATTAGTTTAGATGATTTTATTATTATTTGACCTACGAATTTAGCCTATAAATATGCTCTTTTACAAAAACACACCCATCAAATATTAGAACTCATAACACTTTTGGAGAATTTTGTGTTTATATTTTGAGGGTTCTTTATTTTCGGGTTTAGTTTTTATCTCCATCTTTTGTACTCTTCGTTCTTTTTCCATTATAGTAAAATTATCTTTGCTTATGTTTTTTTATTCTCTTTGGATGAGTTTTTCCACGTTAAATTTATTTGTTTAATTTCTCAATTTCTTCCACTATATTTTTACTTATTCGTTACTTAATTGAATTGATCTCTAACATCAATTGAATTGAAAACTAACAATTTAAGAGATTCAATTTTAAAAAAACTACTTTCGTGAAAACCACTTGTGACTGTAATTGTTTCATTAGCACATATATTTTTCTCTAGTACCTCTCACTATATTTAAATTTTTAATGGTAATTATCTCTCCTATATTTGGACAATCCCACTTGTAAGTTGTACCTAATGTTGTAAGAATTATCATTAAATAAAATTTGGTTTTGCATAATGTGTGTGAATGGATAGGAGTACTTCAATTGGATTTGAGATAAAATTGGCGTATTGACAACTAGAAATAGCTAGTTGCCATAGCATTTAAAACTTGCCAAAGTCATATAAAAACTATTACTTATCTAGGACAAGTTGAAATTCCTAGGTATTCGTTTTTAACATTATACAATTACATAAAATAAATATAATATAAAAAGAAACTTAAGCTTCATTAAAAATATTTTTTTAAATGGATTGATTCTTTAATAAATTGATTTTTTTTTGTGTTTGAATAATTTTACATAAAATATTTTTATTATTGTTTAAAAATTGTCGTAGTGAAACAAACACAACATAAATATATTTGTTACAAAATATTATAGTAACATTTGCTTTTTGACAATTGAAATTTATTTTATAATAAGATAATATTTTATAATCATCTATATCATATATACAATGTTATTTGAATCGGATTGGACCAGTCGGTTGGATTGGGGTACCGATTTGGAAGATGGTTTTGAATTGGTTAGATCGGGAACCGGTACAAATTGATTAAACTGACTAAAAAACAGTTTGAATCAAGGATTGAACCATTGAACCGACAATCGAACCAATTGAATTAGGGTTTTCAAATTTTTTTAGTTTGTAATAATTTTTTAATTGGACTAGTGAATCGGTGACTTAACCAGTTCGACCACCAGTCCGGTTTAAAAAACATTGCATATACAACCTTAATTATAAACAATACCTAATTAAAACTTAATCTAGATTACATATACGAGAGTGCATAGTGACGCATTAGAGTTGGAAGGGATAATGAACCTAAACATGATTTAAGCAAATACTCATATTTATATATATAATTAAAATATTTATATTATATACTATAAAACATTTATTATTAAATATTTATAAATTGTAATATAAATTTATGATTAAATTATTAATATCAATATTTTCAATATTAAAAATATTATTTAAAATTTTTATTGTTAAATTTTATTATTAAAATAAAATTTTAATATTAATTAATTATATTTTGGTTCTCAAATGATAAAATTTGAGTTTAATCTCTTTAAAAATTCTAAAATAATAATTTAATATAATTGTAAATTTGTATTTTGATTTTTTTTAAATTTATAAATCAATTTTGGTCCCTAAATTAAAATTTTGGTTATGTCACTTCCTCTAATGTAAAGGTGTTCGTGAATAAATTAAATAATTATAGATTTAATTATTTTACTTAATAAAACAACTATTTTAAACTATTAAATATGAGTAGAATATTTAACAAATAAGAACAATTGTAATTTAAGGAGGAAAAATGTAAATATTAAAAAATAAAGAAGAAAATCGACAAATCAAAACAAAGAAGCTGCTGCATGCCTCTAAATGGTTCAAAACAAAGGAACACCTCAACCTCAAGCTATGCTTTCAAGCCTACAGCTAAAACTACACACGTTTTTGGTTCCAACAAGTAATCACCACCAACTCCTCCTCTGGCCATGTATATATACTCCATCCAACATCTCCACTCTCATAATCTTTCAATTCCAACTGCACAAACCACCATATTCTGATCCTCAACCCTTTCCAATTAATTTAGAAGTTTTTCTTCTGCTATATTATATATATCAGACACAATGACTTTGCTGTGCTCGAAATTTCACATTGTTGCCTTGTTCTCCTTCATGCTTGGCTGCTCAATTGTGGCTTCTGCATCTTTGAAGGTGGGCTTCTATACACGAACTTGTCCATTTGCAGAGACCATTGTAAGAAAAGCTGTAAACAAAGCGGTTTCACTTAATCCTGGCATAGCTGCTGGTCTCATCCGAATGTATTTCCATGACTGCTTCGTCAGGGTATGTATATGTTCATTTTCTTAATAATTTATAGATTGATTCATCGTGTTTCCTCCTCTAACTCCACTTTTTGCATGCAAATTCAGGGTTGTGATGCTTCTGTCCTTCTAAGATCTGTGCCCGGAAACCCCCCAGCAGAGATGGATCACCCTGCTAATAACCCTAGTTTGCGAGGTTTCGAGGTGATTGATGAGGCCAAAGCCCAAATCGAGGCACAATGTCCAGGAACCGTGTCTTGTGCAGACATAATCGCATTCGCTGCCCGTGACAGTACCTACGAAGCTGGAGGGATTTATTACGCCATTCCTGCCGGCCGCAGGGATGGCCGTGTCTCTATTAGCGACGAAGTACCACAAAACCTGCCCCCACCGTTCTTCAATGCGCAACAAATTGCTCAACTTTTCGCAAGGAAAGGAATGTCAGTGGATGAGATGGTGACATTATCAGGGGCACACTCCATTGGTGTCTCGCATTGCTCTTCCTTTTCCAACCGGCTCTACTCTTTTAACGCCACTCATGCTCAAGACCCTTCTCTTGATCCTAACTACGCTGCCTTTTTGAAAACCAAGTGCCCACCCCCGACATCTGCGGCTGGTGCTGGAGGGGATCCAACAGTGCCACTTGAAAGTGTCACACCCAATCGCCTGGACAACAAGTACTACATTGAACTGACGCGTCGTCGTGGTTTGCTCACCTCCGACCAGACATTGATGGACAGTTCCTTGACCTCCGCGTTGGTGTTGAACAATGTGAGGCGCGGTGAAGCATGGGCTAAAAAGTTCGGCAACGCAATGGTGCATATGGGTTCCCTTGATGTTCTCACTGGACAACAAGGTGAAATCAGGAGAAATTGCAGTGTGGCCAACTGATATGTTACTTTTGTGCGAATAGGGCAAAAAAAAAAAATTATTATACTAGAAAATAAAAGAAAATAAAATAAATAGAGGGTTTACTCTTATATATGTCCATCCATATCAATTAATTGGTAGAGTAGATCAAAATAATCATATGCTTGTAACCAGCTTTGAACTGGTGACATGAGGATTTTCAGTCCTCTGCTCTACCAACTTTGCTATCCTAATCATTACTGACACATTACTCTCGTAATACTAAATGATTTGGGTATATGTGAATTAAAAATAAAAACAAAAAAATATTAAATTAAAAGTATCGAACATAAATTTCTTGGATCTTAAAAAGGAAGACTTTCTAAATTTCTATATGAGTAATTATATGGATTATAAATCGTTCAAATATGTATTCTTTGTTCAAGAGATTTCTACGTATATTGAAGGGCTAGTAAGGGCTCCGGTCCCTTAAAATGAAATTTTTTCATTTAAGCTCTTTGAAATTTTAAAATTTTAAATTAGTAAAGATAAAATTGTACTTTGGTTCCCTAAAAATAAAAAATAATTTGATTTAATCATTTAAAAATTATAAAGATAGAGACTATTAAAATAGTAAAATTGCATTTTACTATTATAAAAATTACTGATTAAATTTTGGCCCCAAAAAAATTTCTAGCTTCGCTCTCGACGTATATATATATATATATATATATATATATATATATATATATATATATACATAGATTCATATTAGATTAATTTCTGGAAAAGATTGGAGAGGTAACAAGCAATCACACTTAAAACCCAATTTAAGATAAATAAAAATAAAATAGAATACCAAAAATTTACAAGTGAAAAATTACAAATAAGTAGAGGGAAAATTTGCCTTATGAAGAAAATGAAAAATTTTGGAATAATTCAAAGGTGGAGAAACAATCTTTGTTTTTAGGTACAAACTCTCCACAACCTTGTATTTTTTAGACGTGGAATTGTGCTATTTTAACAAATCTCTACCTTAACAAATTTCCACATCTTCAATCTCCTTGCAAAACAACATTTGTTAGTCTTCAAATTTCAACCTTAAAGTTTTAACAGTGATCAAGTTCAAACATGGTTGGAACTTGGCCGCAATCACAACCTTAGACATCATATCTGTAGAATACTTAGTGGTTGAAATTTTCTGGATCTTCACTCCACCTTCTTCCAGAATCTCTCGTGCAAAATGATACTGAACATCAATGTGCTTAATCATTGTATGATAAACTTGATTCTTTACTAGCTGAATAGCACTACGGCTATTGTAATGTACTTTGACATACTTTTGCTTAATTTCCACTTCACTAAGCAACTCTTGAAGCCAAATGATGTCCACCAAACTGATTATTAATCGACAATGCAAGTGCACCTATCAATTAATAGTATAGTTATGGTGAGCACAGATATTATTCCCTCAATGACGAAAATTACTAATAATTATTGTCTTTTTATTATTTAGCCTAATAATTCAAAGGATTAATTAAAACTAAAATTAACTAACTAAACTAACTAATGAATGCGTTAAAGAAATAAAACACAAAAATAATCGAATATCAACCAAGTGAGAAAACAATACCTAGGTAAGAATCCACCTAGACTTCAACTGTAATTCTCAATCTAATTTATGCAATTTCTTTTCTTAGTTTCTTTGATCCTTAGAAATCCTAATTTATGCTAATATCTCTTTCGAGCATAAGAGCAACTAACTTTAGGTTGATTAATGGAAATTTCTTTCTAATTAAAATACCTATTATCATATTAATTTGCTCCATGAATCTCCCTATTAGATTTGACTCTAATCCAGTAGATTTATGTCTTCTTATTTCTAAGATTACATGCAACTCCATTCAATTATGCAAGATCTATTCACAAGGGTCTATTCAACTTCAAACTTATGCACATCAAATATGGATTAATACTCTAGAATTATCAACCCAAGAATAATTAAACATTCATAATTGAAAACAAATAACTAAGGTTTTATTGCATAAAATTAGAAATCAAATAATATAATTCATCCTAGGGTTCATCTCCCCTACGTATTTAGAAAATTACTTTATATTTGCAAGAACAAACACCAAAAATACAATATAATTGTCACATCCCAAAAATCTGGTTAGTAGAATCGGGTTAGTGAACCGGATATCTGATTTAGATACCGGAATTAGGTTAGAAATGATTAGTATAATTAAATAAAATATTATAAAAATAATCGGTCTAAAAATTTAGGTTGAAAAAATTAAGATTAAGTGTTTGGTTATTAATTATTTTAAAACGGATCTTAAAAATGAAACTAGATTTGGAATTTTTATTTTTGAAGTTTATCAATGAGTATTTTATATAATTGATAAAAGTTTATATGTGAAATTTATTCAGTATCATTTATTTTATATTCACAAGTACTTTTATATATATTAAATATTTTATAAAATATTAATAAATCTGAAACAATACACTGAAACAAATTAATAGTGACTACATGATTGATAAATAGTTTATATTTGAAATTGATACATACAAATTCTAGTAGAAAAACAGTGTCTACTAGTGTAATATTGACTATCTTACATAAAACACATTAGTCTAAAGGGTAAACCTCTAAACAAGAGAGGAAAAAATGCAAATTCACACCTAAATACAAACAAGAAACTCCTAAAGGTAGCAAAACATTGCAACAAGAACACTCCATAAAAGCACCTAAAATTCAGTTACACAAGAAGTAAGCTCGGTAAGACAGAATAAACAAAATAAACCAAAAATCATAAATAAATAAAAAAATCAAGCACACTCCTTAGCATCACAAAACATTAGCAGCTACGAATCTCGGCAAACTCCGAACACCAAACACAAGCCAATTGCTACTATTTGACAAATATTGTAAAACCCCCTTAAGCACAAGCTTGCAAAGATAAGATTAATCTTGTTAAGCAACTTTCCATACCATCACCTATTCAAATTCGAAAAACACTACTTCAAATCATTATAGTCTTACCACTCAATTTAATATTTTCCAGTTTTGCAACTACCTCTTTTTCCACTCTAATTGCACTAAGACCAATTTTTTTTCCTTAGAGCTCCAGCTTCTTCAACCTCCTCTCTTCCATGATGCAGTGCTGCTAACCTCCTTGATATTTCTTCAATCATTAACATTCTTCCGTTAAAATAGATTTATTGGCAACCTCAAAAACATTGTTCCCTAATGAACCTTTCGTCTTTCCTTTCAAATTTCTTCTTACGGTTCATTAAAAACTTGCATGCTATTATACACACTTCTATTATCTTGTGAATGGGCCACACAATGAAGGGACCAATACACGAGAAGACCAAGAAGATGGGCCATCAGTAAACCTGAGACCCATTCGCAACTGCAAGGCACCAAAGAAATTTGCTGAGTTTGTTATGGGAACCATGTCAGCAGGGAACTAACGGCTTAGAGTATAAAGAGAATAAGCAAAATGATTAAATGCATGTTGTTTCTTTTGGAAAATTCTGAATTCTGTTACCTCATCTTCTTCTTTTGTAATTTTATGTAATTTAGAAATACGAGTACATTCTATTTGGTGCTTTCATTGACCATCCGCTTCGATAGCCGATGGTACTCACCTAAAGCTCCTCGACGAGATTGTCAAATCTGTTCAAGCATCTCAATCCATGATCCGCAAACAACTCGACTCCTTGACCACTTCGTTCGCCTCTTACCAACAGATGCTTCAAGAAATCCTGAATCATCTCCCCACTACCTCCTTGACATCCACCTCTTCACGTAGACGCGGTTCTCAATCGCCAATAGGGCCAATTCCTTTATGAACTCATAAACTAGCTCTAATCCAGTTTGCTCGATTTTCTAGAGATAATCTCGATCGATGGGTTTTACAAGCCAATCGATATTTCTCTTTTTACAACATTAAAGAGAACGATCATCTGACGATAGCTTCATTTTACCTGGACGATGCGGCTGAAGAATGGCATGATTGGATGTATCGTAATCGACAGTTAGCTGGGTGGGCGCATTTTACAGATGCTCCCATTAAGCGATTTCGTTCCCGTGAATTGGAATCTCCTGAAGGTCAACTTGCCAAATTATAGCAAACCTCCACAGTCAGTGAATATCGTGCATGTTTTGAGGCCATTACGAACCGAACCATGTTTTACCATCTTCATTTCTGGTGCAATGTTTCATATCGGGACTACGACCAGGCCTCAAAACTGCTTTACTTATCCACAAGTCCACGGAGCTCGAGAATGCTATTGCGCTTGCCCAGTTGCATAAGCAACGGTCTCTTTTGGAAAAAGGGCTACTAAAACCTACATTGGGCCATGGAAGGCCCATTTTGCCAACCCCTAAGTCGGCATCACCTTCTACAAACTCTATCTTGTCTTCTCCAACACCACTCAATGTTGCTACTCTCTTAGGGGTACGAAAGTTCCTTTTCAGCCTCTACTACAACTGTGACGAGAAATATTCGTATGATCATAAATGCAAGTCTAAGCCTCAATTTCTTTTTTTTTATGATGATCGTGACTCTGTTCCGTCTGCCAGCGATGAACTCACCCACAAAGAACCGTCTGATGCCTCTCTAGCTGCTCATCCACAACTTCAAGAAGTTCTTACAGCTTCTGCTCTTTCTTATAATGCATTGGACGGTGGCTATTCCACCACTACCTTCGATTTACTGGCTGCATTCACGATAAGCCAATATGGGTGCTTTTGCATTGGGATAGTATCCACAATTTTGTTCAGACCCGTTTGGCTACCTTTTTGCATTTGACTATTAAAGAAACTCCCTTATTCTCCGTTTTAGTCGTAAACGGTGAGCGGTTGCATTGTACAGGTTTTTGTCGTTAAGTCCCATTGGTCATTTAGGGTCAAGAGATTAATGTTGACTTTTCTGTTCTGCCTCTTAAGGGTTAGGGTATGGTTCTTAGGATTGAATGTTGGCGACTCTCGGGCTGGTTGTCACCAACTATGCCACCGCCCAATTTCAGTTTACCTACAACAATCAACCAATTTGTTGGTAAGGTGACACGTCTCCGATGGTTCATCAAGTTTAGTACAATTGTCTTCGACGAATGGCCCATACACAAGCTACCGCAGAGTATTTTTCACTCAAACTGCTGTGCCCCGACACGACTTCTCTTCCTCCGTATCCGACTGATCTCGTAGCTCTCTTATCGACCTTCTCGGATGTCTTTGCCAAACCTCTGGGTCTTCCACCAGCCCATCCAAACGATCATGCCATCCACTTGTTACCGAATACGGGACCCATCCAAGTTCAACCATACAGATATCCTCACTTCAGAAGAGAGAAATAGAGAAGTTAGTTCACAATATGTTACGCGATGGTGTAATCAAACCCAGTACCAGTCCATTTTCTTCTTCTGTATTGTTAGTGCGCAAGAAGGACAGAACGTGATTTTGTGTTGATTATCGCGCCCTCAACGCTGTCACGGTCAAAGACCGATTTTCCATTCTGTCGATCCACGAATTGTTTGAGGAGCTCTATGTGCCCGATTTTATTCCAAATTGGATTTGTTGGCGGGTTATCATCATATTAGGATAAAGGCTGGTTATGAATGCAAGACAGCCTTCCGAACTCACGAGGGCCATCACCAGTTTTTGGTTATGCCATTTGGCTTAACCAACGCACTGTCAACATTTCAAATCCTGATGAACGATGTCTTCCGACCTTTTTTTCGTGTCTTTGTTCTGGGTTTTTTTTACAATATATTGGTCTATAGTTCAAATTGGGCTACTCATCTTCATCATGTTGAGCAGGTCTTTCAACGGCTTCGGACCCATCAGCTTATAGCTAAACAGTCCAAATGTTTATTTGGCCAAGGTTCCATTGGCTATTTAGGACACATTATTTTGGCCCAATGAATTGTTGTCGATCTTACCAAAATTCATGCCATTTCCTAATGGCCAACATCGACCACCGTTAATAAGGTCCAAAGTTTCTTGGGTTTCGCTGGCTATTACCACCATTTCGTCCGTCATTATGTTACCATCGCTGGACCTCTTACTGATTTGCTAAAAAAAGACAACTTCTATTGAACTTCCCAAGTGGCAGATGTTTTTTTCCGTTTGCAACAGTTACTTGCTTCGGCTTCGATTTTGCAATTGATGGATTTTATCAAACCTTTTGTTCTCGAAACGGATACTACCAGAGTAGGTATTGGCACCATTTTGTCCCAGGATCATATCCAATTGGTTATTTTAGCCAAAAGCTCAATCATCGAATGTAATCTGCTTCCACTTATCAACGGGAGATGTTCGCCATTACACAAGTAGTCACGAAATGGGGCCAGTATTTGTTGGGTCAGCGATTTTCCATTATTACCAATTAACAATCTTTCCGGTGTTTCACTGATCAAGTGATTCAGACACCGGAGCAACAGAAATGATTGGCGAAACTCATGGGATATGATTTTGAAATTCGATACCGCCTAGGAAAGTCTAAGCTCGCCGCCGATGCCTTATCTCAAGTTCCTTTGACATCATTTACGCTCTCATGCCCAATTTTTACAGTTGTAGACGTTGTAGGTCTTGCTACTCAATCCCATCCAGAAGTCCAAGAATTGCGTCACCATCTTCACTCCAATCCTCCAATTACTACCTAACTTTGCCTACAATGATGGACTTCTTTTCTTTCGTGACCGTCTAGTCCATCCATTAAATTCACCACTTCGTCACCAACTATTGTCAGAATTTCATTCGTCTTCGATTTGTGGTCATGTTGGCATTACAAGAACATTTCATAGACTATTTTCCAATTTCTACTGGAAAGGTATGCGTCACGATGTTCATCAGTTTGTTTCTAAATGTCAAATATGAAAAATAAAACGTCGATAATGACGATGTATCGCAAAGAAAAAAGAAAGAAAAATAAAGAAAAAATATATTTTTACGTGAAAACCCATTCGGGAAAAAAACCACGGGCAGAAAAGAAGACAATTCACTATATCAAATTAGAATAAAATACAAGAGGAGTAGACTATCTCTATTTATAGGCTTGAAAAATCATATTCTAATAGGATGAGTGTAGTAAGGTTGAAACACCTTATTCTAATCAATATCAAATAGATGATGTGCGATAAGTTTGAAAAACCTTATTCCAAAATAAAATAAAATCAAAGAAGTGTAGTCCTATATGGATTTTACTTTTATTTTATTTTATTTTACCCACTGTGTTTTATTTTAACAAGGATTCGGGTCACTTTATTCTAACAATCTCCACATTGACACGAATTTTTCAACAAACAAGTTCTTCATCGAGAACTCTCAATTAAAAAGTTTTTCACCTCCTCCATAAAAACCCCTTAAAGATTTAACTTCAACAATAAACACCAATCAAGTCTAAGCAATGCTCAAACTTGGTAATGGGAAGTGACTTAGTTATCATATCTGCAGGATTTTCATGGGTACTAATTTTGCTCACAACAATATCACCACAAGCAATAATATCACGAATAAAATGATACCAAACATCAATGTGCTTTGTTCTCTAATGAAACATTTGATTTTTCGTAAGGAATATGACACTTTGACTATCACAATATATTGTACTGATTTGAAGGTTTTCATTAAGTTCACTAAAGAGTCCCTTCAACTAAATGGCTTCTTTACAACCTCAATAATCGCCATCTACTTAGCTTCAGTGCTAGACAAAGCGACTATAGTTTGCAAAGTGGCTTTCCAACTGATTACACAACCTCCAATTGTAAAGACATAACCTGTGAGAGATCTCCTTTTATCAAGGTCTCCAGCAAAATCAGCATCAAGATACCCAATGACTCCATCTCTAGTTCTTCCAAACTGAAAGCAAACATCAATAGTACCTCGTAAGTATCTTAAATTCCACTAAACTGCTTTCCAGTGTTCTTTACCAGGATTCGTCATGCATTTGCTAATTGTACTGACTTTATATGATAAATCTGGATGTGAACAAACCATAGCATACATGAGAGATCCCACTGCACTAGAACATGGAACATGTGACATGTGACATGTACTCAATCTCATTATCTGATTGTGGAGACAAAGCCAATGAAAGATTGAAATGGGCTACTAAAGGAGTACTAATAGGTTTAACACTCTGCATATTGAACTTGCAAAGAACTTTCTCAGTGTACCCCTTCTGACTTAGGTACAATTTACTTGCTTTTCTATCTCTGAGAATATCCATACCAATTATCTTCTTTGCTAGTCTCAAATCTTTCATTTCAAATTCTTCACTTAGTTGGGCTTTGACCTTTCTTATCTCTCTTTTATCTTTCGCTGCTATCAACATGTCATCTACATAAATGAGTAGATACACAAAATAACCATCACTGTTTTCTTAAAGTAAACACAACTATCAAAGCTGCTTCTTTTGAAATCATAAGAAGTCATAAAGGAATCAAACCTCTTGTACCATTGTCTTGTTGACTGTTTCAAACTGTAAAGGGACTTTTTCAACAAGCAAACATAGTCTTCTTTTTCTAAGACTATAAAACCCTCTGATTGTTGCATGTAAATATCCTCCTCAAGTTCTCCATACAAAAATGCAGTTTTTACATCTAACTGCTCAAGCTCCATATCATGCATGGCCACAATACTAAGCAAAGCTCGAATTGAACTATGCTTCACAACTAGGGAGAACACATCTGTGAAGTCTACTCCTGGAATTTGACTGTAACCCTTTGCAACAAGCTTTGCTTTATATCTAGATTCTTATACTCCTGGAGTCCCTTCTTTTTTTTTAAACACTCATTTACAACGAACAATCTTTTTTCCTTTAGGAAGTTTCACAAGATTTAATGTTCTATTTTTGTAGAGTGATTCCATTTTTGCATAGCAAACATCCACTTTTCTAAGTCTTCATAGGAAATCACCTCAAAATAATTAGATGGCTCTTGGTTTGCATGTCTTCAGCCACATTTAAAGCATAAGTAATTAGATTAGCTTCGACATACTTCTTTGGAGGATTAATATCTCTTCTAGTTCTGTTTTTGGTGATAGAGTATTATGGTGAAGAAGCAACTTTATTCTGAATTTCTGTACTGGCTTGAGAAGTCGACTCTGTTGTAGATTCTAGATTAATCTGATGCTCCACCTGCTTTTGATGTTTTTTATTGAAAGAGTCTTTAAGAGATAAGTTAGGTAGCATAGCAGTTTCATCAAAAACAACATCTCTGCTAATCACAACTTTTATATTTTCAAGACACCATAACTTATACCCTTTTACACCAGCTTTATTATAACACCTCCAACCCATATCCCTCGTCGGAATCGGGTTACAGAGCATTACCGGAGTTTACAGATCCAACAGACAGAAATTTCAAACATTTCATATCATCAAAACAAGTCATCAAAGCATCATTTTAATCCAAATTATAAACATACCAAATTCAAATCAAGTTGCCTAGTTCATGAGCACTTAAACATAGAATTAAATCCACATGCACCTATCTAGATTTAGTTCAATTTACCATGCCATAATATGGCTTCAAAAACAAACACATATTTATATGTATAAAACCAACCAAAATTAAACTTATAACCTCATTTGCAATCAAACCACAAAATAACTATTATTTAGACACCCTAAAGGATAAACATCCCCACATTTAAGTTCAGGATTATTGTTGGATGTTGAATCAGCAATCAAAAGTTAAGTACCTAACCTGGGCATGGGGAACAAAACTGTACGCTGAGTAAAACTCAGTGGTATTTCTATAATCCGAATATTTAAAAACAAAATAATATAATAAGCACAATTAAATATTAAGCACAATTGAATATTTAAAATTCACATTTATTTATACAATAGCATTAACCATTCAATACTCAAATCATAAATACATCATTTTGTACCATACTCAATTATCATCACTTGCTATATAATAGCTTTTCACAATTTGATCCACATATCTTTTAAAATAATAACAATATCGAATTCATGAATACATAAATCATGTGTCTCATTTTCATGTTTCAATTTACTATTTCATTTTCAATTCACGTACAATATCATCCAATATTAATCATAGTACCATTTTATTTAATGACCCCTATTAATACGATTTGGACTCGGACGGATCCTCGGATCCAACCAACACACCAGTTTGGCACCCAGTGCCTCATCGGATAAATCCGAAGTAATAATTGTGTCCAGCTGTAACACCCCTAACCCGTATCCGCTGCCAGAACAGGGTTTCGGAGCATTACTACCATTTACAGATCACTAAAAAAAATTTAAATACTTACCGATTCAATGCATCATATAAATAAATATATTACCATTCAATCAACAGTTTGACAGTTGTATAAGCATCAAACAGCAACATTGTTAGTATACTTGCACATATCTCATATAAATTCAACACTGATATATCTATTTTCTCGACATATCGCACTTGAGTTTAATAATAGTCTCAATTACATAATTTCCTTGTATCAACATATCAAAGATAATCATATATGTACATGTCATGAAACATATCATGCTCTTACCGTTTCTTCATAAGCATATATCATTCATTTCATTATATCAATATTTCATGCTCCATCATTTCCATATATTTTATGTATATTTATTAGGTAATAGCTTATATCAAACTTAACATAAATTATATTTCATGTACTTATACTTATTTCGTTTATCTATCTTCATAATTATTTCATATAACCATTCGTCATCTAATACATATTACACGAATATCAATTGTTCAACAGATGCTAGGCGTCTCCCATTCACGGTCTTATTTATCCTTGACATGATGCCATAGTGTCTTTCAACTATGGTCTTACTCATTTTCGTCATGTTGCCATGGTATCTTTCAACCATGGTCTTGTTCATTTCATATCACGTTGCCATGGTATCTTTCAACCATGGTCTTACACATTCATATCGAGTTGCCATGGTATCTTTCAACCATGGTCTTACACATTTTATATCGAGTTGCCATGGTATCTTTCAACCATGGTCTTACACTCAAAGTTGCCATGGTATCTTTCAACCATGGTCTTACACATTTCATATCGAGAGCACACTCCATGAACCTCATCCTTGCAGTGGGATTACCGGTCGAGCTAAATCCTCGCAATATAAACTCATAGAGTATTGTCGGGATTACCGGTCGAGCTAAATCCTCGCAACGACAATTACTCTAATGAGCTTGGATCCGAATTACCAGTCCAAAGCTAAATTGAGACCTAATTCGGATTACCCGTCCGGCTAAATCCATTTTACACATATTCTTCGGAGGGCTATATCAGATAGGATCACCCGTCCAGGCTAGATCCTTTTACCGTCAATTCCTTTTAGAGATCCATCGAATTTTCCTTTCATTCAACCGGATTTCTTCCCATTTTATCAAATATATCAATGTTTTATAAATTTTCATACAATGAACATTCAAATCATATTCACATCAATAACATACAATCTCAAGCATTTCGAATATAATTCAAGTTTACGAACTTACCTCATTGATTGCTCGTGTTTATTATTTCATTATTCTGATATATTTTCTTTTCCATGATCAAGTCTCGTATTTGTGTCGTCCGGATCTTTATAAATAAATTTGATCATCATTTTCATTCATTTCATATTCTAATACATTTAATTAATGCTCTAGGCAAAATTACCATTTTGCCCCTAAACTTTAATTAATGACGATTTCATCCTTAGGGACGGAAAGTAAAATTATTGCAATTTAATCCTTATTTCCAACTATTATTCTCATATATATTGATAACAGTCCATGAATTCTATAAAATATCAAAATTTTCCATAATTTCAACACTTTTCAATTTAATCCCTAAAACATGTTTTCCCCCGATCTTGAACTAAATTGATAATTTCGTTAAATTTTTGTAATTTAAATAATAAAATAATCTATTTCATGCAATTTAGTCATTTCGACATTTTTACAAAATTGCCCATAAAATTTTACTTTTATTCAATTTAGTCCCCGAGCCTAAAACATGCAAATTAGCCATGCTAGATGCATATTCATACATATTTTCCTCCTCCTCCTCTCCATTCCACATCCTTAATTTATATAACATACAACAAGTAACATTATCAATAATTTCACTATTTACTTATATGTACATTCAAAACTGTCCATTTGCGTCATAGTCACTAAATTATTTATATATTAAGCTACAGAACTCGAAATTAAGATCCGTTAATTTTTCCTGAAACTATACTCACATGTATTCTTATCATAAAATTTTCAGAATTTTTGGTTTAGCCAATTAGTACAGTTTATTCATTAAAGTCACCCCTGTTCTGCTGTCTGACAGTTCTGACCCTTCTTCACTAAAAATTAGTTATCTCCTTCTACAGAATTCAAATGATGTTCTAGTTTGTTTCTAATAAAACTAGACTCATTCAGGATTCTATAAATATAAATTTAAGCCTCTAATTATTTTTCTTAATTTTTTATTATTTTCAAAGTCTGAACAGGGAACCTGAATTCATTCTGACCTTGTCTCACAAAATTCATTATATATCAAAATTTAAAAATTCATTGCTTACACTGTTTCTTCTATGAGAAACTAGACTCATTAATATTTAATTCCATATTTTTTCATCTTCTAATTCAATTTATAAAATTTATGGTGATTTTCAAAGTTAGACTACTGCTGCTGTCCATAACTGTTTTAGTGCAAGATATTAATTACCATGTTATAACACCCTTATTTTCTTTTTCTACACCATTTCTCATCACTTTCTCTTATTTTCTCTTCACTAACATATCAAGAACATAGGACCTTATGTAATAAAACTCTACTATAACATTATTTCCATGATTTATCAACAATAACAAACTTAAAAACATATTGAAATCTTGATGTACTTACCTTATTCTCTTGATACCAATCTTTAACTTGATTTTCTCTCCTCCAGCTTCTATTTCTTGAATCCAACTTGATATTCTAACTCCCCATGTTCTCCTTAACATTTTTCTCTCTTGGTAGCTATGGAAATTCATTTGATTTTTGGGTGAAAATGGTGAATTTTTGGTAAAGGACCAAATTGTGAAGAAAGTAAAACTTTCTTTCTTCCTCTCTTTCTCTCACGTTAGTTTGCATGGAAAGGAAAGATGATGAAAATTCTTCATCTTTCTTTCCTTATATACTAAATAAATAATAATAAAATAATATTAAATATCTCATAAAATATTAATAAAATAATATTTATCTAATTAATTAATTTAAAATATCATTAACATAATCATTACATTCTAGAATTCTCTCTCTTACTAATTGACCATTTTGCCCTTCATGATCTTTTAGAATTCCATCCTGAGTCATCATTTAATTTGGTAAAATTGCAATTTAGTCCCTCATAGTTCTTCACTTATTCAATTTGGTCCTAATTCATCCATTTTCCTTAGTTTCTAGATCATTCTACCCTTAAAATATTTACACTATTGGTCCTTCAACTTTTCATATTTACACTTTAACCCTTTAAGTCTTGAGTATTTACTCTTAGGCAACAAAACTTTTCTAACTTTTACAATTTAGTCCTTTCCTAAATCAAGATATCATAATTTACTCCCCAATGTTGCCATAACTCAAAACTTCCCTTTTTATCACTTTATTTTCTTATTTTATTATATCAAGGATAATATATTACTGTAAAGATTTTCAGGGTATTACACCAGCGCTATATAAATTTGACACCCAATGTCTCATCGGTTAAACTGAAGTAAATTGACACCTAGTGCCTCATCGACTCGAAGTTAAATAAATCCCTGAACTTTTCCAATCCTATGGCATGTCAGCTATATCTGACTCGGCCCGATACAATTAGTATGGTTTAATTTCACTTTCCAAATACAACAAATATTTAGTTATCATATCTGCACATATATATTCATTTCAATTCAAAAAATCAATATATTCATAATATATATATCAATTCAATCCATTCAATCAACTTTTAATTCAATTCAATGTCAAAGTGCCAAATACTCACCTCAACCACTTACCATAAGCCTTAAATCAAAATACAACAATTAATAACTAGATTCAGATTATAGAAATACAAACCAAGAATTCTGAGCTATTCCACGTCGACTTTATCTTTCCCCTTTTTAGTTGAGGATTCCGGTACGACGTTAGCAATTGAACTTTGAGCCTAAAAAATCCCTAGCCTTGCGTCTTTCTTTCTTTTTTTTTTCTTTTTCTTTCTTCCTTTCTGTTTTCGTTTGGCTTTGGCTTTGGCTTTGGCTTTGGCTTTCTTTTCTTTTTTCTTTTTTTTTTTTGTTTTATTATTATAATATAATATATATATATATATATATGTATACTTATAGATTAAAGTAAACATATTTATTATAATATATATTAAATTTATAAATATCTTATCTTATGCCACCTCATTAAAGAACAATGGCATAATTGCTTCTTTAGTTCCTTTAATTTTTTAATCTATAATTTATCCTTCATCTTATATGCAACTTAGTTCTTATACCTAATTACTTTTAATTCAAGCAAATTCACTTAACTGAAACCTAATTAACCACACAACTATGAGTCCGATTTACAGAAACGGAGTCCCGAAAATGTACTTTTTCTCAATTTGGTCCTTTTTAATTAATTAACTATTGAAACGTTAAAATTTCTTAACGAAACTTTAATACCACCTTAATGACACTCCGTAAATATTTATAAAAATACTTATGGCTCAGTTTATAAAAACAAGGTCCCGATACCTCATTTTCTAAAACTACTTGAACTTAATAAATCTCTTATATAACATAAATATCAAATCAAAAACATGTTTTTTAAAATCACATTTGACTCGTAAGTATTATTATTTAATATTTACGAACTTACTCGTCGGATTTAGTGGCCCCGAAACCACTGTTTCTGACACCACTGAAAATGTGTTGTTACATTTATAACCAAGAAAAACACATTTAATGGATCTCGATTCTAATTTTCCATTATCAATATGATTATATGTAGGACACCCAAAGATCTTTAAATTAGAATAATCAGCAGGATTACCAAACCATACCTCTTGTGGAGTCTTTTTCTCAATGGCAATAGATGGAGATCGATTGATCAAAAAAAATGCAGTAAAAACTGCTTCGGCCCAAAATGACTTTGGTAAGTTAGCATTCAACAACAGACATTGAACCTTCTTCATGATCATTTTATTTCTACAATGTTGTTTTGCTGTAGAGTATGACGAACCGTCAAGTGTCCCACGATCCCTTCTGACTTGCATAGTTCATTAAACTCATCAGAACAAAACTCTAAGCCATTGTTTGTACTGAGCTATTTTATTTATTTTCCCGTCTGTTTTTCAATCATAGTTTTCCAAGACTTAAATTCATAAAATACATCGTTTTTCTAATTCAGGAAAAACACTAAAACTTTTCTAAAAAAATCCTTAATAAGTGTTAGTATATAATTAGCTCCACCTTTCGAAGGCACTATGAATGGCCCTCACAGATCAAAATGAATATACTCCAAAGTTCCGTTTGTGTTATGGATTCCTCTGGTGAATTAAACTCTCTTTTGCTTCCCAAAAATGCAGTGCTTACAAAACTTCAGTTTGCAAATTCCTTACCCATCAAAAAGTTCTCTTTTGCCCAATTTTGCCATGTCATTCTCACTCATATTCCCTAGGCACGTATGCCAAAGTCTAGTGACATCATCATCTAATAAGGAAGAGGAAAAGACAGCTACATCACCAGTTATAGTAGAACCCTGCAAAACATATAACTTAACAGTCTTTCTCTGCCCTTTCATCACAATGAGGGAACCTTTGGAAATCTTTAAAACTCCACTTTCAACTGTGTATTTGTACCCTTTTGAATCAAGAGTACTCAATGAAATTAAATTTCTCTTCAATTCTGGAACATGTCGCATTCCCGTAAGTGCTCTAACATCTCCGTCAAACATCTTAACTTTAATCGTTCCAACACATGCGATTTTACACTAAGCATTATTTCCCATCAAAACCACACCTTCAGATATTGTTTCATAAGTTGTAAACCAATCCTGATTAGGACTCATGTGGAAGGTGCAGCTCATATCAATGATCCACTCCTCGCTCACTTTAGAATTGTTGGCAGAAGCAACTAGAAGTTCAACATCGATATAGTCTTCTACAACATTAGCTTCACCAAAATTTTCTGGTTGTTTTCCCTTTTGGTTCGCAACCTCTCTTTTGATTTTGTTCTGCAGCTTACAGCACTCAGATTTAATGTGTCCTTTCTTCTTGCAGAAGTTACAAGTTTTACCTCTATTTAAAGACTTTGATCTACCCTTAGATTTACCGCGATGATTTCATTCTTGTATCCTTCCACGATCATCATCAGCATTTCGATCTTGTCTCTCACGAACAATGAGACTCTCTCCTTAAGAGTTGGGTTTAACCACAAGATGTTTCATCTTATCATACGAGGTTAAATAATCATAAACCTTATCAACTTTCAGAGACTTGCGGCTGTATAAAATCATGTCTCTAAAGGTTGAATAAGACGGGGGCAATGAACAAAGTAGAATCAACCCTAGATCTTCCTTATCATACTGAACCTCTATGGCCTCCAAGTTTGAGAGAATTTCTTTAAACACTGTTAAGAGTTCGTGCACAGATACACATTCTTCCAAATGATAAGCATAAATACGATATTTCATATGCAGCTTACTGGTTAGAGTTTTTAACATACATATTTGTTCCAGCCTCTCCCATGATGCAACGATGGTCTTTTCTTTCATCACATCCTGTAAAATTTCGTTAGACAAATGCAGATGTAACTGTCTTAACGTCTTTCGATTTTTACGACTCTTCTCTTTCTTCGTCAATGTAGAAGTCATCTTATCTATCCCTAGCAAGGCATCCTTTAAGTCTATCTGTGCAAGAACTGTCTACATTGTTATTTGCCACAATACGAATCTAGTGTTGTGATCCAATAGCGGAATTTCATACTTCAAAGACACCATTATTGTGATTGAGATAAACAACCCGAAAGGTCTGATACCAATTTTTAAAAAATAGAACGTCGATAATGGTGATGTATTTCAAAGAAAAAAGAAAGAAAAATAAAGAACAAGCAGATTTTTACGTGAAAACCCTTTCAGGAAAAAAACAACGGGCAGAGGAGAAGGCAATTCACTATGTCGAATTTGAATAAAATATAATAGGAGTATATTATATCTATTTATATGTTTGAAAAGCCATATTCTAATAGAAGGAGTGTAGTAAGGTTGAAACACCTTATTCTAATCAATATCAAATAAACGAAGTGTAATAAGGTTGAAAAACCTTATTCTAAAATAAAATAAAAGAAGTGTAGTTCTATATAGATTTTACTTTTATTTTATTTTATCACTGTGTTTTATTTTAACAAGGATTTAACTTACTCAATTCTAACACCAGATATTTCAACAAATGAAGTATTCTTCCCCCCATCCAACGAGCCTTTTATAGCCTCTGCCAATTCCCTACTTGATTTTTGAAGGTATTTCGATAGACTTAATCATGGGAATTCCTCCGTCAAAAGATAAAACAGTAATCATGTTGGTAGTTGACAAGCTATCTAAATACAACTATTTTACTGCCCTTCCTGACAATTTTTCGAGTAAAGCTATCGCCACAACTTTTCTAAATGACATTGTGCGTCTTCATGGGATTCCCACAACTATCTTCATGAATAGAAACCCTCATTTTATGCATACTTTCTGGCAACCGCTTGCAACGCACCAAACTGGCGATGAGCACCCCTTACCATCCCCAAATAGACAGTCAAACAGAAGTTATTAATAAATTTTTAGAAATGTACCTCCAATGTTTTATCGCTGACACTCTTCATGCTTGGGTACCCATGTAACAGTCTAATTTCGATGAAATCAAAACAGTGGTCCCGGGACCATAAATTCGAGCTGAAAATAAAATTTATTTTTATTTTATTATATGGCTTGTATTATAATAGACATGTCATGTGAAAATTTTGATAAGAAAATTTTATCGATTAAGTGTTTAATTACGAGAAAGACTAAATCACATAAAATGCAAAAGTTGAATTCTAGTAGCTAGAAGGATCAAATAGCTATGGAATTCAACAATAGAGGTCCTTATATGGTAATTATACCATTAAATAAAATATGTAGATACTTTGGTATGACTCAGCCATGGAAAAATGAAAAAAGGCTAAAGACTAAATTGAAAAGATGAAAAGTTATTAAATGACAATTTAATTAAATGAAAAAGAAAAAAATTTCATATCATCTTCCCCAAATATTTCCATGGAAGCCTTAGGAGAGAGGAATAAGAATTATCAAACTTATATGGGTAAGTAATCAAGCCCCGTTTTTAGTACTTTTAATATTTTTGAAACAAGGATAGCTTAATATATCTATTTAAGAGATCAATTTGAGAAGTTATCAAAGTATGGAAAATGGGTCATGGGTGTATATGCTGAAAATTAGAAAGTTATGGTAGAAAATAAAAGGTTGTTGATAGATAAGCAACTTTTACAAAGTGATTTTTGATGAAAACATGATTTAGGGACTAAAATGTAAAGTTGTGAAATTTGATGAAAAATTCTAAATTTTTATCAATACATGTGCTGTAAATTTTGTAATGGGATTTTTGTTAGGCTTGGAATAGGGAGTAATTTGCACAAGTTTCATTTTTTGATCTTAGGGACGAAATTGGAATTTATGGAAAAGTTAGGGGCAAAATGGTTTTTTTTCTTAGGATAAAAATTGAGTCCACTTGAATATAAAATATGATAAATTGATGTCAAATTTACTCGTATAGATCCGGATAGACCAAATTCGAAGCTAGAACAAGAAAAAGAGGAAAAAGTCATATTAGTATATTTTTCGTACAGGAACATTTGTTGAGGTAAGTTCATGTAACTAAATTGTATATGTCTTTATGCTTGAATTAAATGTTGTGTTTGTGAATTGTATAAATGCCATAAATATGTGAAATGATCACATACTCGTTAAAGCCCGATAAATGAAAGTGTCCGATCAATTATAATGCTCGACAAAGGATAAATGATAAAAATGTTAAATTTTATGCTTGAGATGAATGTGAACATTTGAGTTGCAGAAATGCATAAATATATGAGATTGATCACTTGTAACATCCCTAACCCGTATCTGTCACTGAATTAGGCTTACGAGGCATTACTGGACAAAACACAGCTCAGTACGTTCATATAATACATTACATGTACAAAGATATATCAACTCCTTTCCAATAATTCTCAAACTTGAATAGCAACCATTTACTATTTCATATAAATCAAATGTGTACATTTAAACCATTTAACCAATTAAAATTAATCATGCTTTATAATTTTATTTCATCAATATCATCAGCCTATTCAAATATTCGAGCCAAGCTATTATACATCAAAACCAAAATTTTCATACGTTTCATAATTACAAAGTTCGAATTATATGGCCATCAATTCTATAACATTCGAATACCTAAGTCATAATTAATCATATTTCAATTCATAAATCGAGTGTACAATAAGACATCCACTAGTGCAAATTCACTTCTTTGACTAAATACTAAACATACCATTTTACATATCTATGTACATTCGCATATTACACCATATCATCCTATATCACAAGGCATAATATTCATTGGCATAATAGATAATAGCTAGCATTACAACATGGACAAATATACTTCTTCTACATTGCAAATTCATGTGCATATTACCATATCAATATGGACCATTTTTTAACACAAATGTCAAGACATATCATGCCTAATTCGCAAGCTAAATAACATGTCTAACCATCATAAATTCAACCAACCTAATTTTTAAACATAATTACCAATTCAAAACATACCAAAATTTATATGTTAGCATCATGACAAAATTACAAGTACACAACCAATTCCACCATTCAATCTTAAGTTAAAGTTACCATTGCATAGGTAAATACAAATGTCAACTTGTCACTTTATGACTATCCATTTAACTCACAAAACATACCTAATACATAGTCATTATTTACTAATAAATAACCGAATCAAAGTAACCATTTTACTTCTATAATTGTCATTAAAACTTTATGCACATAACAAAAATCAAACATTAAACTATTCAACTTGACCTTTAAATATCAAACCACAAACAAACATATGATACGCATATGTATTTAATTTATTTATCATTAGCCGAATACATTCATCAACACGTATTTCTTTAACATTTTTACCAAAATAAACTAATCCATAATTAAACATACTAAACCTCAAATATTAACAAATCATATCAACTTCACTTCCTCTATATGCCATAACCGAATCTACCTTAATACCAACTCACATAACAAAACCTCAACAAAGCATATCAAACAAGATTCACATATATATATATAAGCCATAGTCGAAACACCAAAACCAAACATAACCATCAATTGATCAAAGCATAAAATCCAAGCTTAACAAAATAATAAGCCATTTTCGCATGCCTTATATTTACATACCCCAAAATCAAATATATAAACTAGCCTATACATGCCATAGGTTCAAGTTCAAACTTACAAAGTACTGAAAATAGTCGATAGTGTGATAGACTTCGTTGACGATCCCCGAGCCCGTAACTAGTCTCCAAAATCTATAAAACAGAAGTAAACATACACACACAGTAAGTTATCACAGCTTAGTAGGTCATATGCAAATAAGCAACTCAATGACATATTCAACTCAATTTAACCAAACCAATTTATGCTATCATAATCACATTTAATTTCAAGCTTACAGATTCATATACAACATATACTTTCATATATAAACTTTATCTTGGCCAAATATACATATATATATTATCAAAATATCATTCAATTTCAAAGCCATAATATCACTATATAACCGAATATATATACATTCATATGCATATACTCGTGAATCAAACTTTAATATCACATACTTATACATAACATGTGGCCGAATATACTACACAAATACACATATATTTACATTAGTATCATCTATAACTTGCATCACATGTTAAATAACCAACTTACCTTGTTTTCAAATAGGTAATCAACTATCACATACTTGATCGTTTTAGCTCGTTTTACACATTCGATCACAACTTATCACTGCCCATTGAACCATTTGGAATTGAATAGGATAATCGGATAATCACACATATCGTACAATGCCAACGTCCCAAATGTAGTCTTACATGTAATCACATATCGATGCCACTGTCCTAGACAGGGTCTTACTCGAGAACACATATCGATGCCAACGTCCCAGACGTGGTCTTACACGAGAACACATATCGAAAATCCTATTTTATGACATATATATCCTAGCTATTCCTAAGGTTCTTACGGGGCTTTCGGACGTCGTAACTTGGTCGAATCGAACTCATAAACATAGTTCCCAAGCATATACACATTTGGCCATCCTATATATAAGCTCATAAAATTTAATTCAACATTTTAAATTCACATATATTCAAAATTTATAGCATTTATTTGCTTATAAACTTACCTCGGACAACAATAATCAGAACGAGACGACTATCCAACAACTTTGGTTTTTCTCCGATCTAAATCTGATTTCTTTGGTTCTTGATCTAAAAATATTCAAATTAAGCTCATTCAAACGTAATTTCATTCAATTTAGTCCAAAACACATAAATGGGAAAATTACCATTTTACCCCTAACATTTTACACTTTTTACAATTTAGTCCATATCACACAAAACACAAAACATGCAAAATTTGCACACACCATGCTTAAGCAGAATGTTATCCATGCTCATACAAGTCCATACATTTCATTTATTTCATATTTTAGTCCATCAATTTATTATTTTTGTAATTTAGCCCTAATTACTCAAAATCATCAAAAATTCCAATACAAAACATATTAATCCAAAACATATCTTTCATAATTCATCATCTAACATCATAAATCTCAATTATACATCAATGGCATAACTCAAAATATTCATCAAAATCAGAAATTCAAGCATGGGCTTTGTACATTACATTGCAACGATCTCAAAAACGTAAAAATTATCAAAAACCGAACAAAAACTAACCTTGAATCAAGCTTGGACAAGGCCGAATATTTGAAAGCTTAAAACCCTTTATTCTTTCTCAAGTTTCAGCCAAAAGTATGACCAAAATGCATGGCTTTTAATTTATGTTTTATTATATCTTATATTATTTAACATATTACAAAATTAACCTTTATAAAATTATTCACATTCCACTAACTAATAGTCGAATTTGTCCATGCTAAAATTCAAGGGTATAATTGCATTATAAATACCCCAAATTAAAATAAAAAAGCAATTTGGTACTTTAATAATTAGTTAGCAACTTTTATAACTTATGCAATTAAGCCCTTTTATTAAATCGGGCACTCAAACGATAAAATTAAAATACAAAAATTTCACACATATAAATTCACACATTATAAATACAGAAAATAATATTAAAATATTTTTCTGACTCGAATTCGTGGTCCCAAAACCAATGTTTCGAATAGGGTCTAAATCGGACTGTTAGACCACTTACTTGGTAATGCTTGAAAGATGTTAAATTCCATTTCAATAAATGGAAAATCGATGGATATGTGATTTCCCGAAATGAATGAGGTCCTGCATTTGTTGCTGACGAGATTTAGCTTGGACGAGTAATCTTATTTGCCTCTTTACAGAAAGGATTTAGCCCAGACGGGTAATCCTGATATAAGTCCTCTTGAGCATATGTTATGGATTGGATTTAGCCTAGACGGGTAATCTAGATCAAGCTCCTTAGAGCATATGTCATAAAAAGGATTTAGCCTGGACTGATAATCCTGTTGTATACATGTGTGGCTCGAGAGGGTACTCTCTAAAATAGTACCTTATGGGTACCATTGGACACGAACTGATGAATTCTGATTTGTACACCTCGAGTGTACTATCTATGTATCCATCGATATTCTGAATAAATTCAACGGGTTAAAGTTCTTGACATGTGAAGATATGAATAAGAAATGAGTTATTACACATATCGGCCTAGAACACATGAATATGACAATACGTGATGATTGATACATGGAAATATGAAATGATGATATTGTACATGGAATTTATTTAATGAGTATGTATATCCTTGATTATAGACTTGTACACCTTGAGTGTACTAATCGTGACCTTGATATTCCGAGTAATATGGGTAAAGTTTGATATGAAATGATCTGAACTCGAGATGAACTATTATGAAATTATACTTGCAATAGAAAGAGATGATTTATACATGTTAAATGAATACATGTTGTGAAAAGCATCTGTGCATGGAAACTTGATTATTGTTGAGCCCATATATGTTTGATGATATTATGGATTATATGACTAACAAGGGCATTGAGAATGTGTGTAGGGCTTGAGGTCAAATTGATTGATTATGCCTTACATAGTTACCTCAAAATAGAATGAATGGCAAGTTCAGTACCATGTTATACGAACTTACTAAGCATTATATGCTTACTTAGTTTTATTTCCCTGTTTTATAGTGAATCAGAAGCTCGTTGGACTGGAACCTTGGCAGAGATCACTCACACTATCCATAGGGCCATGTCGATACAATATGGTAAATCAATTATGGTTGTAATGACATGTATAGGATATGTTGGCCATATTGGCATGTAAATGTAAATGATGCTTGTAATCTAGCCATTAGAATGGCTAGTAATGGTTGGTTTTGTAACACCCCCTACCCGTATCCATTGTCGGAATAGGTACGAGGCATTACCGGAGTTTACTGAACATTTTCAGATAATTTTGAGTCATTTATTATTCATATTTTGAAAATAATCATAATGTCTCTTTATTGGGCCCTCGAAGCCCCAAACATACATTAAAAACCAACCGGAATTAAATCGGGATCATAAAAAAAAATTTCACAAAATCTTAAATTTTATTTTCCTCTAAGTACTTACTATTTCAATGCTTCTTATAATTAAACATGTTACCATTCAATCAATAGCTTGACACTTGTCTAAGCGTCAAACAACATCATTGTTAGTATACTTGCACATATTTCATCTAAATTCAACATTGATATACTTATTTTCTCGACATATCGCACTTGAGTTTAATAATCGTCTCAACCTACATAATTTCCTTGTATCAACATATCAAAGATAATCATATATGTACATGTCATGAAACATATCATGCTCTTACCGTTTCTTCATAAGCATATATCATTCATTTCATTATATCAATATTTCATGCTCCATCATTTCCATATATTTTATGTATATTTATTAGGTGATAGTTTATATCAAACTTAACATAAATTATATTCCATGTACTTATACTTATTTTGTTTATCTATCTTCATAATTATTTCATACAACTATTTTGTACATATATTTCCATATGACCAGTTCTTGTAAACATTTCACACAACCATTTCATATAACCATTCGTCATCTGATACGTATTACCTGAATATCAATTGTTCAATAGATGTCATAACGTCTCCCATCCACGGTCTTATTTATCTTTGACATGATGCCATAGTGTCTTTCAACTATGGTCTTACTCATTTTCTGTCATGTTGCCATGGTATCTTTCAACCATGGTCTTATTCATTTCATATCACGTTGCCATGGTATCTTTCAACCATGGTCTTACACATTTCATATCAGATTGCCATGGTATCTTTCAACCATGGTCTTACACATTTCATATCAGGTTGCCATGGTATCTTTCAACTATGGTCTTACACATTTCATATCAGGTTGCCATGGTATCTTTCAAACATGGTCTTACACATTTCATATCAGAAAGCACACTCCCGTGAACCTCATCCTTACAGTGGGATTACCAGCCCAAGCTAAATCCCCTGTAATATAAACTCATAGAGTATTGTCGGAATTACCAGTCGAGACTAAATCCCCTGCAACGACAATTACTCTAATGAGCTTGGTCTGAATTACCAGTTCAGGCTAAATTCAGACCCTAATTCGGATTACCCGTCCGGGCTAAATCCATTTTCCACATATTCATATCAGGATAGGATCACCAGTCCGGGCTAGATCCTTTTTATCGTCAATTCTTTTTCAGAGATCCATCGAAATTTCCTTTCATTCAATCGGGATTTCTTCCCCTTTTTTATCAAATATATCAATGTTTCATAAATTTTCATACAATCAACTTTCAAATCATATTCACATCAATAACATACATTTCAAGCATTTAAGAATATAATTCAAGTTACATGAACTTACCTCATTACTTGTTTGTGTTTATAATTTCATTAATCCGATATCTTTTCTTTTCCACGATCAAGTCTCATATTTGAGTTGTCCGGATCTTTATAAATAAATTGGATCATCATTTTCATTCATTTCATATTCTAATGAATTTAATTAATACTCTAGGAAAAATTACCATTTTGCCCTTAAACTTTTAATTAATGACGATTTCATCCTTAGGGCCAGGAAAATAAAATTCTTACAATTTAATCCTTATTTCCAGCTATTATTCTCATACATATTGATAACAATCCATGAATTCTATAAAATATCAAAATTTTCAATAATTTCAAAACTTTTCAATTTAATCCTAAAACATGTTTTCCCCTATCTTGAACTAAATTAATAATTTCATTCAATTTTGTAATTTAAATAATAAAATTAATCCATTTCACATAATTTGGTCATTTCGACATTTTTACAAAATTTCCCATAAAGTTTTACTTTTATTCAATTTAGTCCCTAAGCCTGAAATATGCAAATTAGCCATGCTAAATGAATATTCATATATGTTTTCCTCCTCTTTCACTCCATTCCACATCCTTAATGTATATAACACACTTGTAAGTAACATTATCTATATTTTTTTATTATTTACTTTTATGAATATTCAAGTTGTCCATCGTGTCATAGTCACTAAATTATTCATATCTGAAGATATAGAATCCAAATTAATATATTCTAATTTTACCTAAAACTAGACTCATATATATTCTTACCATAAAATTTTCAGAATTTTTAGTTTAGCCAATAAGTACAGTTTATTCTTTAAAGTTACCCTTGTTCTGTTGTCTGACAGTTCTGACCCTTCTTCACTAAAAATTAATTATCTCCTTGTACAGAATTCAAATGATATTCCTGTTTATTTATATTGAAAATAGACTCATTAAAGATTCTAAAAATATAAATTTAAGCCCCTAATTATTTCTATCCAATTTTTTATGATTTTTAAAAGTCAGAACAGGGGAACCCGAATTCATTCTGACCTTGTATCACAAAATTCATTATATCTCATGATTTACAAATCCATTACTTACACCGTTTCTTCTATAAGAAACTAGACTCAATAAGATTTAATCTAATATTTTATTCATCCTATAATTCGATTTCTACAATTTTTTGTGATTTTTCAATGTTAGACTACTGCTGCTGTCCAGAACTGTTTTAGTGCAAGATATTAATTACCATGTTATAACACCCTTATTTTCTTTTTCTACACCATTTCTCATCACTTTCTCTTATTTTCTCTTCACTAACATATCAAGAACATAGGACCTTATGTAAGAAAACTCTACTATAACATTATTTCCATGCTTTGTCAATAATAACAAACTTAAAAACATATTGAAATCTTGATATACTTACCTTGTTCTATTGATACTAATCTTTAACTTGATTTTCTCTTTCCTCCAGCTTCTATTTCTTGAATCCAACTTGATATTCATGCTCCCCATCATCTCCTTTCTATCTTTGTCTCTTGATGGCTATGAAAATTCTTTCAAGTTTTAGGTGAAAATAATGAATTTTTGGAGGAAGGACTAAATTGTAAGAAAATGAAAACTTTCTTTCTTCTTCTTCTTCTCACGTTAGTTACATGAGAAAGGTGGTCATATCATCCTCCCCTTTCTTTCCTTACATATATATATTAAATAAAATAATAAAATATTATTTAAAAATTAATTTTAAAGTATTAATAAACTAATATTTATTTATTTAATTTATCTAAAATATCTCTAACATCATCATTGTCTCTAGATTTCTCTCTCTTCCAATTGACCATTTTGCCCTTTGTGATCTTTTAAAATTCTATTCTTGAGTCATCACTTAATTTGGTAAAATTACAATTTAGTCCCTCATAATTCTTCACCTATTCAATTTGGTCCTAATTCATCAATTTTCCTTGGTTTCTAGATCATTCCACCCTTAAAATATTTGCACTATTAGTCCTTCAACTTTTCATATTTACACTTTAATCCTTCAAATTTTGAGTATTTACTCTTGGGCCACAAAACTTTTCTCACTTTTACAATTTAATCCTTTCTTGAACCAATATGTCATAATATACTTCCCAATATTGACATAACTCAAAATTTCCTTTTTTGTCACTTTATTTCCTTATTTTACTATATCACGGATAATATTTTACTATAAAAATTTCCGGGGTATTACAGGTTTGATGTACTTGGAACGTTAAACTATGGTAGCCTCATATTTGTTAAGTAATTGATCAAATTATGTCTAACTTGAGGACTTAATTAAGGTAAAATTAGACACATGTATGCATGGAATAATATGCCATGTTGAATGCTTGGAATGGTTGGATTGCACTTGGTATGTTTTGGTGCAGGAAAATGGTGAATTTGAGTGAAAAATGAGGATAGGATATGGCTTTATTTTGTCCACATAGGTAGACACACGGGCGTGTGTCTAGGCCGTGTGTGGTACACAGCTGAGTACATGGGCATGTAGTTAGGTCGTGTGTCCCCTGCACCTTAGTTTTGAGAACCAGAATGCTCAGAATTGAGCACACGGGCAGAGACACGGGAGTGTGTCTCAGTCGTGTGTGCTACACGGGCTTGTGTCTTGGCCATGTGAAACATGCACCTAACTTCGAATTGAATTAATTAACCACATGGCCTTGCACAAGGACGTATGGAATAGCCGTGTGCACAAGTCAGAGAATTACACGGGGTCGAACACAGCCTCTAGCACGGGCATGTCCCTTGGATCACACGGGCATGTGAGCCCTGCACCTTGGAAAATTTTTGAAATTTTGCGAAAAATTCTTAGAGGTTCTGATTGAGTCCCTACTCGATTCTAATGCTTGTATTGGGCCTTGAGGGTCCAATTAAAGGACGTTTTGAATGATCTCGATTAATAAATAGTAATTTGCAGGAATTATTTGAAAAATGTTCTGAAAAATTTTGGTAACGCTCCGTAACCCTGTTCCAATGACGGATACGGGTTAGGGGTGTTACAACACATGCTACATTGGGCTAAATATTGGTATAACACTGCTTTTCAAAAAGCACCATGTATGTCTCCCTTTAAAGTCCTTTATGAGCATCCACCACCAACAATTGCCTGTTATATTCAGGATATGTCGAGATCTCTGTTAGTCAATGAGTATATGCGTGATGGAGATGCTACACTTTATCTCCTCAAGACCAATTTGTTGCGCGCATAGGCTGAGATGAAAGCTCAAGCTGATAAATATCATCGAGATCTTATCTTGGAAGCGGGTGATTAGGTATATGTCCTCCTTCAACCATTCTGTTAGAATTCTGTCCCACTACAACGCTACCACAAGCTTGGATGACTTCTCTTTGGTCCATTTCAAGTCCTCAAATGTATTGGCACGGTGGCGTATAAATTGGATTTACCTGCCACAGCAAAGGTTCATCATGTTTTCGATGTTTCCCCCCTTCACAAGTGTATTGGCATCCCGGATTAACAAGTTACTCCCATTCATTTGGTCTACTCCATAGCAACACTAATCCTCCAACCATCAGCTATCCTTGACACTCGGAATGTCTAGCGCTCTGGCCAAACTACAATACAATATCTCATCCAATGGAATGGTTTTCCCTATGAAATAGACACTTGGGAGGACAAAACCCACATGCTTTGTAGTTTTCCTGATTGAAACCTTAAGGGCAATGTTCTTTCCGAACCGGGGGTAATGTTGTGAATAGGCCACACAATGAAAGAACCAATACAAAAAAAGACTAAGAAGATGGACCATCAGTAAACCTAAGACCCATTCGCAACCGTAAGGCACCAAAGAAATTTGCTTAGTTTGTTATGGGAACCATGTCAGCAGGGAAGTAAGAACTTGGAGTATGAATAGAATAAGCAAAATGATGGAAATACATGTTGTTTCTTTTGGAAAATTCTGAATTTTGTTACCTCATCTTCTTCTTTTGTAATTTTCTGCAATTTGGAAATATGAGTACATTTCATATTACCTATGTACATGCTACTCTAATCTCATAATTTAACTTCATAATTCTTAACCCATACCTTATTGAAGATGAGATGTGATCCATCTAGCTTATTCAAGCTCTTTTTCCTCCCAAGCATTATCTGCACATTATGCATTAGAAACGTCGTGTTAAGCTTCACAAAAACTTAGTAAATACTCACATGAATTCTACTATAACTAAATGTAACATATAATATCTCTTTAATATTTTAATTCTTTATTAACACGATTGTTCACAATCCACTTTAATATAGCCAAATTACCAAGATTTCATTATCACTTGATTTTATAAATATGAAATAGCCCTTAATATCCACTTACCAAGAATTTTATTAACTTATTCACGACTCGGTTTTTATTCTTTTCACGATCATTACTTACCTTTTTCTTACATAAATGCCCTGAGTAAACAATGGAGAACAACGAAGGATACATGGAACAATATCACAAGAAAACATAGGATGCACCGAAGTGCTCATATCATGATTAACACGAATTGTACCATAGCGCCAAGAATGTCACGAGTAATACAAATAACACAGGAGCGCTCCAGTTCCTATGGCATGCCAACTATATCCCACGAGTCCTACCTAGTTTACAAGGACTTTTGCACTATTTATTCTTTTAAACACAATTCTTTAATTAACATCACAATTACACTTTATGTTTCACTTATACTTTATATCCCGAAACAAATATATTACACGATTTTATCACTTCTTCTCTATGATTTAATTTCTTCTATGTTTTTATTACACTTTTAAATTCTCTAAATTCCTAAATTCCTCTCTAAATATTTCCATGTCTTGTACATGAAATTTCTCTTATTGTTCATGACATCACTATTTTTTTCTTGTTTCAATACTAAATTATGCTTCTAGTTCACTTAATATTAAATAATTTATTAATTAATTCACTTACTAGATATTTCATATAATTTAGTCTCAAGAATACTTACTTTACTATAATTTAATTCACTTTTATATTTTATTCAATTTAGTCTCCTAAACTAAACTATCATGTACTAATAAATTAAACACCCGACTATCACTTTCACTATTCTATTCACTTAAATGTCAATTTTCATAACTTGTACACTTTATAATTTATTCATGGAATTATTCACTTCCATTAGTGATATTCACTCATAAATACTTACTACTTTGTCACTTCGCTAGTTTAATTACTTATTATTTAATTTATTTATCACACATTAAATATTTACTTAAGATCTTTGGTTTACCAATTTCACTACACTTTTAAGTAGTACTCAATTTAGCCCCACTTCCTACTTTTTTTATGTGCATTTTAAATTTATTTTTCACTATCACTTTTCATATCTCATAATATGTCAATTTAATCTTTTTAATTCTTATTATTTCTAAATATTATTTTTAATTAAATTATCATTCACTACACTTAATTTATAACACACTTCAATTTAATCCTTTGAAAAATAAGTAGAGTTCATATGAGTATGTGCCTTTCTTTTGCTAGATTTCACTTTCTTACTTCTCTTATCATTCTTTCACACTTTTGTCACTTCCTCTCCTTTGTCTATAATGTTTCCATCACTACCTTCATTTCTTTCTCACTTCATGAACATAGTAAAGCATAATCAATTTCTTTACTGGAAATCACTTTCTCATATCTCTACTTCAACTAAACAAAATTTCATAAGAAAACACTTGAAATCTCACTTTGTCTCCTTAATCTCTTTACTATATTCTCAACTTTTTTCACCTCCAACTCCAACTTCTTGCTTCCAAGATAATAATCAAACTCTCTAAGATTTCTACTTCACTTTTTCTTTTTAGTAGCTATGAAAATTCCCATTAATTCTGAGTGAAATAGGTAGAATTTATGGAAAATGACTAAATTATAGAAAAAAGAAAATTTATCTCTTCTCCATTTCTCATAGACGTTGGAAGCAAATGGGAAGTATGAAGCCTTTTCTTCATACTTCTTTCATATTTATCTAATATTTATTAATTAAAATAATGATAAAATATCTTTAACAAACTATTATTAAAATAATATTTAGATAATTAATTAATATAAAAATCACCAACATCATAATTATAGTCGAGGGCCCATATTTCATCCTTTCTAATTAAACAAAGTCAAAGGTTAAGATTTCATCTACACACTCAAGGGCATTTTAGTAATTTAGCCAAATATTATTTTTCTTAAAAATGACCATTGGACCCCTAGTTAATATTTATATTTCCATTTATGTCCTTTCCACCTTTAGAATATTTTCACTTTTAGTTCTTGAACTTTTCCTATTTTTATATTTTAACCCCTTAAATTTTGAATATTTATACTTGAGTCCCAAAATTTTTCACATCTTTACGATTTATTCTCTACCTTCAATTAATATATCACAAAAAACTTCTTGATTCAACTTTCTTTGGCATCCATCAACCTTTTCTTTTATCAATTATACACCTTATTTCATTTTACTAAGAAATCCACTATGTACGATCTCAAACTTGATACCATTTTTTTATAGCAAAGCGGTTTTAGAGGCATTATAGATTGAAATTTAAAAGGTTTAGTATTTAATATCTCTTTAGCACTTGATACCCTAAAAAATTAATCTCAATATGGTTTTTTTTTTAATTCAATGCAACTCATAACTCCTCCCTAACCCTTAAAAAGGAGGAAAAACACACTTAACCGTGTTCAAACCTATGTCCTCATTGCTACAATAGCAACAATACCAACCAATCAAAGCCTCAATTGATAAGCTCAATATGATTATATTTTTATAGAATTCATTGAGATAGATAAAAGTTAGTTTAGTTAGTTATGATAGAATGTAAAGTATAAATACATAGCTTATGTTCACTGATTTTATTTATTAAAGAATAAAATATGTATTTTTTAATTTAATTGCTCATGGTTCATCAAGGATAGTGCTTAGCCAGAGAAAGTATGCACTAGAACTTATTGCAGAAGCCAGATTAGAAGGAGCTAAACCTGTGTCAACTCCAATGGAACAAAACAGAAGATTAACAACACAGGAGTATGATCAATGTTTACATATAGAAGGAGGAGATGACTTGCTTGAAGATGTTATTGCTTATTGCTTACAAAAGATTGATTGGAAAGATGCTCTACTTAACTAGTACAACACGAGATATAGCATACTCAGTGCAATATCTTAGTCAGTTTATGCAACAGCCAAAGAAATCTCACTATCAAGCAGCACTTAGAATAGTTAAATATGTCAAGAAAAATCCAGGACAAGGATTTTATTGTCTGCAAAAGGCATTTTACATATGGAGGCTTATTGTGATTCAGATTGGGCTGCATGTCCTATGACAAGAAGGTAAACTTCTAGTTTCTGTATCAAGTTGGGAAGTCACTTATTTCTTGGAAATCAAAGAAACAAGGCATTGTTTCCAGGTCTTCAGCTGAGACAGAGTATAGAAGCATGTCAGTGGCAGTAGCTGAAGTAATTTGGATGAATTAAAGTTGAAAAAGCTGAAAATTACATTGTGATAATCAGGCAGCTTTACAAATAGCAGCAAATCCTGTCGATCATGAGATAACTAAGCACATAGAAATCGACTGTCATTTTGTTAGGGAGAAAATCCAAGGACTGAATCAAGACACAACATGTTTCAACTAAAGAATAGACTGCAGACATAATGACAAAGAGCCTAAGTGTGCAACAGCATAAGTATCTTAGTTCCAAGTTGGAAATGAAGGATATTTTTCACCCCCTCAACTTGAGGGGGATTGTCCAAAACAAAACAATATATATGAAGAAAATCAATTGTTGGGTGTTAAGAATATTTTGGACATTAAAAGAAGGGAGCCCTTTGAGGTTTTCCTTTTCTTTTGTGCTTTAGTTGCTCAGCTTTCAAAGCTTTCTTTGGGGACCTGATCGAAAGAAAAGGGGGAGCTAAATCGCTTGATTTCCTCTCAAATGCTATGACCTGCTCATTGAAGTTCGCAAATTACCATAAATAAATAAATAAATGTGATTAATTAATTGATAATAAACCTAAATTGTAATTACGTACCTTGCAAGAAATAGAGCAATAACGATAAAGATCTGGTTCAGCTAACCTTCTCTTGCAGATGTCACATGATGTCTCAGTGTTCAATATCGGACCACAATGGGGGAGAGGATTCAATGCTATTACCAGCCGTTTATTGCACTTGTATGGCTAAAATAAAATGATAAAAAAAATATTATCAAACAGTGATTATGCATAAGCAGTATGCGACATAATTAGATATAGTAATGGAACGAGACGAGAGTAGATGTTGTTAAATTCATTATCACTCCATTGTTAGCATATTCTACTCTATCATTCGTCCTACTTTATTATAAATGTATAATCTTAAAAATTACCATTATCCCATAAATGCATATGGTTGTTGAATGCATCCAACATCCACTTCACACCACTTCACTTCACTTCACTTCACTTCAATTTAATTCTTGCTAATTATTTTTTAAAATTTTCAATATTTTTATAGTCAAATAAATATTTAAACATAATCATTCAAAAACAACGTTGAATTTTTATACAGCACATTGTAGAGCAGGGTAGAATATGGCAAGTAATTACCATAACTATTTTATATCCACCATCTAAAAAAAAATCCATCCACCCTACTCGACAACCACTTTAAAAACTATTCATTCTAAACAAAGCAGATCGATTTGAAATTTATTAAGTACATAACAATTTCATATGATTCTTTATCTATGTTAATTTTTTTTTTTTTAAGTGCATAAATCAAATGGTGACAGCAAGTAGGAAGATAAAGGGGTACCTGAATGTCAGCACAATCAATGTACTTCTCCATGGCAACTAGTGAGACAACGTCCTTGTAGACATGCCGATATATTTTAAGAATCTTGTGATGGCGATGAGAGGTGGAAGACAAGCAATATTGGCAAGCAGATGAGTCACAGTTGATACAGTATCTGTTCTTTTCGTTCCTTCGAATTGGGTGAAGTGTACATCCATCAAAGAATGTTCTTCGCAGAAATGCTTCTACCCACTCTGGCTTTTCATTTCTCTTTTCTATAACTTCTTCTTCAACCTAACAAACCACCACCCAAAGCCATATCGAATATATATTCATTACTTTTCTTCAAGCATCACAAGTATTTAACTAAATAATTCAATTCAATTCAAATTAATTAATTAATAGACTATGTGTCATTGTGTCATTTTGTCATTTATAGAACTCAAACTTAAACACTCAAACTCAAATTAACTTTATTACTATATAAACCTTATAAATTTATAAATTTACACACGTAATTTATCTTTTATGAATAATAAAATTAATAAAAGTTATACTCATCAAACTAACGTTACCATATAAATTTGTTTGTTTTAACCTTAATGTAAAAATCTAAAAATCAACATAAATTTTTCTATTTAGAATTTTGAAAATGAAGTAATTTAATATCTATAATTTTAATTATGATTTATTTATTATCTAATAATTCTGTTTAACAAGATTTTAATGAAAGTAGGCTTTGTAATAATAAACTTATCGCTGACAAAAACTATTTATTAGAAATAGTTAGTTTACTTATGCTTTTAGTCCCTCTACTATATTAGAATATGAGAATTAATTTCCTATTGTAATTTCACATAATTTTTTCTTTGCTAATTCAATCATTATAAATGGTTGATAGTTTTTATCAAAATTTATCAACTTAATTTGTTTATTTTTGTTAATCATATGCCACATTAAATCAAAAATTCAATTTGACAAATTTTGGTAGAAACTACTTACAGTTTTATTGATAGCACGAGAATTAAAATCTCAAATTTTGTAAGTATAAGGAATAGCAATATATTTTAACCTTAATATAATTTTAAACATCTGAATGACATAGATTTATAATTATTAGTTGAATGTGACTGACTAAACTTTCCCGTACTACTCATGGTATGCTTGAATAATAACCAAAAACATTTCAATTATCGCAACCACTAATGATGTTATCAATTTAATAAACAATTTCTCAAACTTATGAACTTAAAAAGAAAAATGTTGTAATACTTTACCGTACCTGGCTTACAAAGTTGGAGGAATCACTCATGGTAGCTTGTATTGAATGGTGAGGGCAGAGAAGAGTCTGATTTTTCAGTGTTTAATTTGATAAGAAAGTTTGGTGATAAACATCGATGGAATCGAGGTGTAAATAAAGGACCAGATTTTGTTTGATGTTTAAAATTTTTGGGGATGTTTTCAATTTAGACCTCGAGAGAGGAGAGAGTGGTATGTTTATGAGGCATGTGTTGATATTGTAGTGGCTAATTTATATTTAATCACAAGAAAAACAAAAGGAATTGTTGTTAATAATCCTTTTTTAATGTAATTAAAGTTTATCAGTTACTCACTATTATAGCATTCCATATATAGACTAATAATGAAACTTAATTTTCCTCTATCAAACTTATATTTTCCATAAATTGTATGTATTATTAGCCAACTTGGCTAACAGAAAAGGTGTAACGTTTGTTTAATATTGTAACGTATGAATTGTTATCAAGTAGGGAGTTTTGTCGATTAAGTCTTAGTTTAATCGGCACAAGCATTGTTGTCAATGTAGAAAGACTTGAGTTTGAGTGTGTTAAATATATTATCCTCCTATTTGTAAGTTGAGGAGAAATTATAAATAATTCTAAACATTGTGTCAAAAAAAAGATATAATCAAAACTTATAATGAATTTATTCAAAAAATAATAATAAAGAGTTAGAAATGGTCCAACTATTTACTTTGGATGGTTTGTTGAGTCAAACCTTGGGTTTATGGCTTGTATATTGTTTTGGGCTTTGGGCCCATTTCCATTGTAGCTAGCTTTTACTAAAACATTAAGAGATTAACTTTAGTCATACATTAATCATTAAGGATGCATAATTGGATCAATCTACCAATGTATATATTTAATCATACTTTAAATATTAAATATAATTTACATGACTTTATCAATATACCTATTAATGTTGAATATATGTAACACATAACTTTCATCAATTTAGTTAATTGCCTATACCTATACTATATATATTTAAGGGAATTATTGAATTAGTGTGACAAAAGTTTTTAAAATTGGATAGTGATCGAGTCGATTAAATTATTGACTTTTGATTTGATTAGTTTAACCGATTTGATAAAATAAATTATTTAAAAATATTTTTTAAAATTAGAGAAAATCATTTCAGCTTATTCGACTGTCGGTTCAATTAACTAGTCTAACCAATTCAATCAGTTCATTGGTTAACTAATCTGACCCATTATTTTGAATCAATGTCTCGGTCGGTTCTCAATCCAACCATTTCAATCAACATATCTAGTCCGATTCTAAAAACAGTGAATGTCACCCTTTAACCAGGTCTCAACTTAATTGAGAAATTATCGAAAAATTTTCCTTTCATAAAATGATAGACATTGTTATCGAGATATTTTTTCCATATCAAATCATTTGAAATCTAGAAAATTGTGTTTCATAATATTTGAACTCAAAACTTCGCAATTTTCAATATTTTTACCATTTTTAAAACTCCATTTAATTCTTAAATAATTTTTTTATAAATATATTTGTTCTATAATTATTTTCATCCATGATTTAATATTGATGAGGTTAGGGTGAGTAAAATATGATTCGATTCAGAAAATCAAAAATTTTCAAATTTCAAGTTAATCGAATCGAGTTATTTAAGTTAACATAAATAAGTAATTCGAGTTCAAGTTGAGTTAAATTTTACAAATCGAATAACTCGAATAATTTGAACAACAAATTGGTATAAATACCCATTTGGTCCCTATCAATTTTAAAATGAGCAATTTGGTCTCTCTCAATAAAAATTACAATATAATTTTAAAATTAAAATATTTATAAAAATTCTAAAATTTATATTTTATTAAAATTTAAAAAATTTAAAATTATAAAGAATATATAAAGAAATTTAATTTTTCTAAAACAATAATTTTGGGACCTAAATAAGTTAATTAATGATTCAAGTTTATCATGCTAAAGTATCTCTTTTTTTCTTTCTTTTTTTTTTTTTTTTGCTTTAAAAGTATGTGCTTTAACATAGAATTAGTTATATTGTAACAAAATTTTAATTTAACATGTTTTATTTTTGTTTAATTTAACTCGAACAATTTTACTTGATTCGACTCAACTAAAATTTTATTTTACTCAACTCGATTTGAAAAAAATTCAATCGAGTTAGGATGATAAGATAGGAATCGCCAACTCGGTTAACTAGAAACTTTTTCATTTGATTCGATCGAACGCTCGCTCTAAATGTGATTACAAAACAGGGGCGAAGGGAGAGGGCGGACATGGGTGTTGGCCCTTTAAAATGAAAAATTGTTGCTTTAGATCTCTCAAAATTTATAAAATTTTAAGTTAATACATAGTAAAATTATAGTTTAGCCCCTTAAAAATGTTAAAATTTTGATTTAATCCTTTTAAAAATATAAAAGATATAAACTAATATATTAATAAAATTACATTATAACTCTCATAAAAAATATATGATTTAATTTCTACCCTTAAAAAAATTTTATTTCTCCCTTGTTACAAAAGACATAAATTTTAAAAATCCCCTTCGGTATCGATGACTTACAATGATGGAGAAAGAGGTTTCTTGTACAATGTTAGGGATATAGTAGTGGTGATACAAATTAATGTAAACGGTGTGCAGTGTAAAGCGGATGAAGTAGGCAAAAGTAATTTTGTTTTATATAATACTTAAAATTATTTATAGTCTTTCTTCAATCATTAAATAGGAGGACAGTGCGTTTTAGTGCACTCAAATCCGCGTCCTCCTACATTGACAATAATACTGATGCTAATTGAGCTAAGACTTAATCAGCTAGGCGAAAGTAACTTTAGTTGGGGTAAGGATAGAGTTGGTTAGGTTATTAAATTTGGGTTTTAGAGTTTATTTTGATGAAATAATTTTATGAATTTTTAACTTATTTGGTAGAGTTTTAAGGTCCGTTTTCATGTATATTTTAAAAAACAATAATTTTTCAAGTAAACAAAAAAATAATCAATAATTTTTAGAGAAATTAATTGGTTGACTGTTAATGAAGTTTTTAGACAATACAAACAAAGTTAGAGGTTGACAACTATCTTATATGGGCATAGTAAAATATTTAAAAAAAGAGACACGCAAAATTAAATTAAACTAATTATTGTTATTAACTGATAAATAAATAAATAAACAATCCAAATACTATTGAATTCAAATCAATTTCACGATTTTTTTTTCCATCCTTACGTACAAATAGTTGCGTGATGGGAAAATGAACTAGAGGCCGAAGCTCAAGGGAGCGTGGAATTTTAAGGCTAAAGATAGTGGTGTTCTGGAAATGTTGGCAAGGGTAAATTTGTAAAATTATGTGGTTAGAAGTTCAATTTTATTTTTAAGAAAAAAAACACATTTTAATTAATTACAAAGACACTTGTAATAAAATAATTAATTACTATTACTGACAGTAAATATAATTATTGTGTGATAGACATTGTTATCGTTTCCACGAATATTTGTGCTTAACTATAAGGTTTGATGGAAGACATGATCATTGTTTGAGTAGCCTAATTGCCCAAAAAATAGATTAAGGGACGGTAGAATAAAGAAATCTTTTGGTATGCCTTTAAAGACTATTTTACAGCGTTTCGGTTGAATGAAATGGAAATAGTTTTAAAAACAGTATCAATAGTTGAATCAATAATATTGTTGATTTTTAATTTAATTATCAAATTTCAATTAAATAAATTATTAAAAATTGTTAATTGTTGATTTAACAAAATTTTTATCTCAATTCAATTAAATTTTTTTATTTCAAAAGATTCATTCAAAAATTGATTCAAGCTTTTTATTCAAATTAGAACTGTTAATGGGTCGAGCCGAGTCAATGCAAAAAATTAGTCTTGTTTCCTAGCCCAACCCAAAAAATAGGTTTAAAATTTAGCTCAAGCCCAACTCAAATAAAAAATATTAAACTCAAGCCTAGCCTAGCCTAGCCTGCCTATATTAATTTTTTTTAGATTATTTTCATATAAAAATAAATTTTAAAAATATAATACATCAAATAGACTAAAAATATTAAAATAAATATTTTCTAAAAAAATTAAAAATACATGTAAAAAAGTCTTTATACTTAAATAACACTAACATAGTTGCAACTTAACAAGCAAATAGCAAAATTAACAATAAAACAAAAATTATATAAAATTCAAACAATAACAACAAAATAGTAGTAATATAATAGCGAAATGGTAGAAAAACAATAACAAAACAACACTAAACAATAGTAGAATTTTTTTCCTCAAATTCAAGTTGGGTCGGGCCGAGTGAAAAAAATCTTGTTTGAGGCCCCGACCGGTTATTTAAACGGACCTTATTTATTTTATCCAAGTTTATTTTTTAAACCTATATTTTTATTCAAATCCTTCTACTTTTAAAACAAACTTAGACAAATAACCCAATCTATAACCCAGTCTACTTCGAATTAGTATTCCAACCAATTTTTTTTACCCAACCTTTGGTGTTCAACTTGACTTGCTTCCAAATGATGTATACTCTTACTAGAGCTTAGTGACCACCAGTTGGCTTTTAAATATTTGTTACGTTATCCAATTAAAAGTATCTGGAGGGTGACGAGGATAAGAAACGGTTTGTCCCTTAGTAATTTTGATATATATACATACTAATTTTTTTTGTATTTACTCGAAAACCTAATCCACTTTAATCACGTTGATGAATAATAATTTGCCTAATTATGTAATAAAGATTCTTCAATTAAACATAAATTAGAGATGTGAAAGTGCCAAGTGACCTAAATCAACAAAATTTTGTCAAATGTTCAGAATTTGGTGACAAATATTCCCCCAAATAAATAAATACAACTTTGTCGTCTTGTGCTGAGTGATGCATGCATGCCTTTAATTAATACCAATAATGTATGTATGTTCCTCATCAAGATTAATTGAAACAACATTTGTCTTATTTTACTACATAACTTGGTTTTAGTGTTTTGTCTTTTATGCTTTTGTTAGACGGTAATTCAAAATGGATCAATTATTTTTTAATATATAATTCTATATGAATTTTTAAAGTGAAATTTACATTTCATAAAATAATTTCGAACAAAAATTAAATTTATTATCTTGTAAAATAAATTGATTTATAATAATTTTTAATTAAATTGAAGATACTCATAATATATTGTATAAATATAAAGATGTTATACTAATGATAAACAATTAAAAGTCAAATCTACTTAGATTTTTTCTAGTTGTTGTTGATAAAGTTGTCTAGATTTTTTCTAGTTGTTGTTGATAAAGTTGTCTAGGTTTTGTTTAATGATAGATGTAGACGGGTGGTATATTTATTTTTAATTAGTGTAAAAATAACACTGGCTGTAAGATTGATACTGTAGTGATACTGTAGCGTAAGATAAAAAGTAAACTAAACGCATCACACCGCACTTAATTGCCCATCCAGACTCACCCTAAGTGTGTTAAAATTTCTCTTTGAGTTTGAGTTTGATTGGATATAAAAGGTTTTTGTTAATAAATTAGATTGAAATTATTGAATAATGTTAAAAGGTTAGAGCTGATTCACGTGAGAGACATTAGTGGAGGTTAGAAGTGTATGAAACACTATGGAAGTGTTATTAGAAATCCCATATTGCTAAGAAAACTAGAATATGAAGAATTTAAATAAGAAACTCTAAGTGTGAAATCTATTAGGTGTTTAAACCAATAGTGTTAATTTTTTGTTAATTTAATATTTTATTTTTGTAGCTCCACTCTTATATAAAATGAATTCTCTCACCAACAAGTGGTCGGAAGAAGTGGGAATAGATTTATTCCCCACATATTTGACTAAGTTCGAATTTTGAAGTTATCATTGTTGAGAAGATTTTACTTGAATACAATTTCGACTCAAACAAAATTGATCTCAAGCCCTAAAACGAATGAGGACACCTAAAGTCACTAAACTATTAGGAAGTTTTAATTTTAGTCATTCAATTTCAAAAGATTATAAAATAGCCATGCTTTCATTTTAGTCACTAGATTGTCATTCAACTCCAAGTAACGATTTGATGATTAGTATGATAGATCAGTATCCATCAACGAGTAAAAAAACATACTTTAAATCTAAGTCAATTTGATGATCGAAGAAGAAAACTGTTTGGATTTTAGTTTACAGATTCATAACATTTAAAGTTGTTTCATAAAAAAAAAGAACTAAATTGTAGAAGAAAAATTTTCAATTAATACAAATGATACAGATAGAAAAATTATATAACAACAATATTCACAGCTCAACAATTTAAATAAAATTTTTATTAATTTTATTAATTATTTTATAATTTTTAAAATCAAATTATTAGAATTTAAACAACATAAACACATAATCAATTCCAGTTAAAACCATCACACTCTAAATATATTTAAAAGTCGTCAACCGTGATAAGACATATTGACCCCTGCCGTGCAGGAAACAAATCCTAAGAATAGACAAGCGTTGAAAGAAAAAGTAGGCGGCCAGCTAATCACCCAACACCCTTTCTTTTTTCTTTTATCAACTTGATATCAACCTAGCTTAGGTGTTGAGCCCACCCTACCTTTTTCTTTTCTTTTCTTTTTTTTGAAACTTCTTTTACATTCAAGTTTGAAATTTAAATGGTGAACTTATTATTTTCATATTTATTAATTAAAAAGAATTATACATAATTTTAGATATTATATCAAAATATATATAATTAATTTCTATAATAAAATTAGAGTAAATTATAAAAATAATTATTTTATTTGTTTTAGATTATATTTTAGTCACTTATATTTAAAATATTGTATTTTAGTTACTTACGTTACTATTTTATTATGAAGTGGTCACTCTATTGTTACCTCCTTAATGACAGTCTTATGTGGCAGTCTAAATGAGTTTTAAATGCCAACTTAGATATCCAGTTGCTAGGATGAAAATAAGTTTTTTATTAAATAAATTTAATTTGAACTACCAAGTTAGCATTTAAAACCTATTTGGACTGCCACGTAGGACCACTATTAGGGAGGTAACGAAGTTTAACGATAGAATGACCACTGTGGAACAAAACGATAACATAAGTGACTAAAACGTAAAATTTCAAACATAAATGACTAAAATATAATCTAAAGTAAACAAAAGTGACTATTTTAACAATTTACCCATAAAATTATTCAAAAAGAAAAAAGTTTGAAATTTGAACTCACTTCAATGAGTTAGATAGTCCTTTTCCACTATTAAAAAAATGTTTTTTTTTAAAACATCTTTTTTATATTAATACACGTTATCTAAGGCTAGATTAGAACAGGTTGGGTCTGTTGGGCCCTTGAGGAAATTTTATAATCATTTTTTGTGCATAATTATCCTTTTGAATAAATAATTAGTTAGAATATATTTTATTAACAAATTGAAATATAAAAAAAACGTGGATAATTTTTTAGATAATAATACTTAAATAGATTTCTAAATCTTTTGAATAAATAAAACTCACGTCTTATTTGATAAAATTTTGAAAAGTTAACTATATTGAAAGTTAATATTTTAATAATTTATTTTTTATGCATATTTGATAATTCAAAATAAAAATAATTTGATAGAACTTTTTGTAAAAAAAAGTTAATGGGTATTTATTTTAATATTATATTTTTATAAACATTTAAATTTTGATTTTTGTTTAGAATATAATGAAATGTTTAAAATTAAGTGTAAAATATAAAATATTTTATTTTATAATTTAAAATATATATATCAAATAATCTAATTATATTCCATAATTAATTTTAAATAATATATCAAACAATTTTATAATTTAAATTCAACACTTAAATTTTAATATTTAATTTTGCAACACTAATTTTTCAATTTTTAATTTTTAATTTTTAATTTATCGACTAACACCTTAAATAAAAAATTAATAATGTAATGGGTTAATATTATGAATGGTGTCTAAAATTCATTAAAATTGTCAACGTGGTACTTCTCCTTTAACATTATCAAGTCGATATGTCCTTTGATCAATTAACTGTGGACATCTGCCATTTGGTTTATTAAAAGAATCAAAATATAGATTTTACACTATATTATATTGTTGAATTATATAGGTAAATTTATTTTACATCAAACCTCAAAAGCATGGTTTTTTATATAAAAAATTAATTACGAAAATGAGACAGGTTGTAGATTAATTAGATTAATTATGTAAATAATATGTTTTGTACAGTAAATAAGAATCATCAATGTGTCAGGAAGTACCAAGCTTGAAAACAATCCATCATCACTCAATCATTCCAGGAGAAAAAAAATTACATTGTCGAGCAACACCAAAAAAATACAAGTTTCTTTTAAATATTAAACAAATACTGTGAGAATATAAAAAAAGTTTTCTAAAATGATGTTACCTAACACATTGGCAACATCGATTCAAATTATATATAAAAAATTGGAGCAAAAAGAAAGTTGGCTTGTTAGAAAAAAAAGGTTTAGGGGGTTTTGGGGGATGGACTGTCGTGATCGATTGACTTGCGGAATTGACCTGACACTTGATGTAACCAATCAATTGGTCACGACAACCCATCCTCCAAAGTCCTTTAACCTTTTTTTATATAATTTGAATCGATGCCGCTAATGTGTCAAGCAACGCCACTTTAAAAAAATATTTTTTTTGTATTCCTATGATATTTGTTCAGTATTTAAGGGAAATCCGTAGCTTTTTAGTATTGCCTAAAAATGTGGCAGCACCACATAAAAAATAGTTTTTTTCACATAGAATGATTGGGCAATGATGGGTTGCTTTTGAAGCAAGTGTTATATATCGATGGCACCTAAATTTATTGTAGAAAACATAGCATTTACGTAAATAATCTACAATGTACTCCATTTTCATAATTTTTTTTGTATTGTTTATGTAAAAAAACTCTCAAGAGCATACGTGTCTTTTATTCGAATAATAAAAAAGCACGATGTAAATAAAATTTATCAACAAACTTAACATGTTTTTTTTTTTCTTTTCCTTTTACAATTTTGAGTATAATATTTTTTTTCTTTTTTTAATTTTGAATATAACAATCTTAAGATAAGTTTTGAAGCATGATTAATGATTTTAGCTCAAAGCTTCAAAGATATTTTCAAGAAAGCTAATGCTTGAAATAATTCATGTATAGAAAATTACAAAAAAAGTTGGCTACCATAGGTGTGAACGTATTATTCATATTTCTCTTAAAACCTTAAACTCTTTCTAAAAAAATCCATATTTTTCCCTAAACTTTCCCCACATTGACCAATTAGCCGGCCATCAACTTTAATGTTAGTGTCGATCCTCTCCCTATTATTTCCTCATTTCTCTCATTAGTGCATTTTCTTTTAATCGTTTTCCTTTTTCTCTCTTTTCTTTCCACATTTGTTTCCCTTTTCATAGCTACCTTCTTTTTTAATGGTTGTCGATGTGTTGTCACTAGTGTCACGGACCAAAGTTCCAAGCATGTGACCATGGCACAAGATGCGCCCCATGAAGGTCGATCAATTAGATGGGGATCATTCAGCCCACAAGAACTGGCCCGATTCAAAGAATTGTTAGAGAAGCTTGTCAGATTAAAGCCTGGGTGGCCCAATAGCGAAGATATGGCAACTTAGGCTATATTGGGCAACTAATCTTAAAAGATAGAGAGAATCATATCTTGTAAAGATTTGATTTGATTTGATAAGTCATATCTTGTAAATCCCTTAAATCATGGGATATCGTTAATCTCGTCCGTCGATGTAAACATATCTTGACCGTCGGTTCTGGGGGAGCTCAATTATAAATAGAGAGCCTCCCCCTCATTTGTAAACCATCCATTGTATGTTGAATTCTTAAGAGTAATAGAATTCTTGGGCATTTACTCGAACACCTTGTGTGCATTCTTTCTTTAGCTTTCTTTTGCTTATTTGTAGCTTCTTTTGGCACAATCGCTTCCGCTATACAAATTGGTGCCTTAGAGGAGTTCTTAAGGAATCCTCATTTTTGGGTGCAAAGACTGACTTGGGCGAGTTTGGACGAGTAAATTGCCTAAGGCTGCACGGATTACGAGATGAAAGGTTTAGCCCCGTGACAAGTGGTATCAGAGCTTTGGTTCGAAGGTACTGTTGGGATGTCAAAAGAAGTTATTTATTAGAATGAGTCAATGTAGACCCGTAGGAGGGGTAGAAAAGTAAGTCGCTCGAGGGACATGCTGTCAACGTTGGAAGATCGAGTTGGTAATCTCAAGGAGCCTGTAGGGAACATGAAAGAGACGCTTGAGTTGGTCGAGGGAGCACAGATGGGTTTGACTCAATGGAGGAGCAACTCAGAGATTTTGTGTTGGATTCTCTCAGTGCCAATGCAGAAAAGCTAAATGAGTTAGTGAACTCCACTACGGAAAAGTTGGCAGAGAGGGATGAGAATCTCAAGGAAATAATGTTAGCCATGAAGAAATAAATCAAAGAGCTTAAGGGGGAGCTCACGATTTACAAAGTTGCTTTGAGTAATGGGATGTTGTCTTCAAAGTCAAAATAACAAGTAATGGATGTTCCCAAACCGGAGAAGTTCAAAGGTGCAAGGACCGCGAGAGACGTGGACAACTTCGTGTGGAAAATGGAGCAATACTTCCGAGCGATGGGCATCAAGGATGATGCAATTAAGGTAAACACTGCTTCAATCTTTTTTACTGATGTGGCTCTCTTGTTGTGGCGTCGTAGGTCCACGGATGAGAAACATGGAGGGAACGCAATTGGGACTTGGGAGCAGTTCCAAAGAGAGTTAAAGAAGTAATTTTACCCATAGTATGCTGAGAAGGAGGCTCGGGCTAAGTTGCACCATCTCACGCAACAAGGTACTGTTCGGGAGTATGTTCGGGCATTTAGTGAGTTGATGCTTCAAATATCTGACTTGAGCAAGAAAGAAGCGTTCTATTGGTTCGAGGATGGGTTAAAACTGTGAGCAAAGCAAGAGTTGCATAGGCAAGGAATCACCAAACTTACTGTAGCCATGGCTGAAGCAGAGTCCTTTGTTGAACTTGGTCTAACAAAAGACAAGTTTGAATCGTCTTTGCCCATTGGGAAGGGTAATGGTGAGAGAAACCATGAGGAAGATGAAGAGGGACATAGCGACGATGGCCACAGTATTAATAGCACAAGTGGCAATGAGAAACCACGAGATACGAAGCGGAGAACTGATAGCACAAGTGGCAATGAGAGACCACGAGATGCGAAGTGGGGATCCAACAACCCAAGGGACAAGAGAAGATAATAAAATGCTTCATTTTTCAAGAACCACACATATTGCGAAAATGTCCAAAAAGATTGATGATATCGGCTATCCAAACAAAAGATGAGCCAAAAGAATAGGCGAAGCCTATGGAGGGAAGAACATCAAAGGTCGGTTCGATGGTTCTTATTCCTAACAAAAGGAATAGTAGAGAGGGGTTGATGTTTGTGGACATCAACATTGCGGGTTAGAAGCAAAGTACTCTTATTGATACGGGAGCGTCGGACTTGTTCATATCAGAAAAGGCTGCCAAGAAGCTTGGTCTATCAATTAGGAAATCGTATAAAAAGATCAAGACAGTAAATTCTGAGGAGGCCCCAAGCTACAAATCGGCGAATGGAAAGGCAATGAAGACTTTGAGGTAATTCAATTAGATGATTACGATTATGTGTTTGGTTTGAACTTCCTTGATAGGATTCAGACAGTTCTGTTTCCATGGGCCGATGAAATCCATATTGTCAGTGGTCCGTCATCAAAGATTGTTGTGCCAGTGCATCGGGATATGAAGGTTGGGACCAAGGTGTTGTCGTCAATTCAACTAGTCGAAGATGTTTCATATGGGGGAAGCATTAACTCGACAGAACAGAATGTTACGAAAGCCCCTTCGGAAAAGTTAGTGGAGCGTGAGTCTGATATGAGACCTGTAGAGTCGACTGTGGAGACGCCACTTTTGGGGAAGGTGGATTGTGCATTAGACTTCAAGGAGAAAGAAGTAATGTGAAAGCAGTCGAGACGAGTGAATGCCACGAGTAAGGTACATTGCAAACATACTGATAGTGTTTTGATTTCTGACTTGTTGCTTTGGCAAGATCGTAGGGGCCTTTTCAAAGTTCATAAGCAATAAGGCCGATGGACTGTGGGCGAAATGAAGCCAATATGTGTGAATCGAGGTGATTCCAATAGGACCAAGTCAGAATTGGGGCAAGTTAAAGTGGAGACTTTTTGCCAACGAGATGTACAAACGAGTGCAACAGTTTAAGTTAAGAGGCGACGAAAACCGAGGTAAAGGTTCTGAAGAAAGGGACAAATCGATTACATGGCAAGCCGGGAAAAAGCCAAGGCAACGAGAGAGTTTAGAGAAGAATCAAGTTAGTGCCATTCGGAAGTCGCAACGAGGGCGTTGTGAGAATGGGTGGGGAAGAATGTCACGGGCCAAAGTTCCAAGCCCGTGACCATGGCACAAGATGCGCCCTATAAAGGTCGATCGATTAGATGGGGATCATTCAGCCCACAAGAACTGGCCCGATTTAAAGAATTGTTGGAGAAGCCTGTCAGATTGAAACCTGGGTGGCCCAATAGCGAAGATATGGCAACTTAGGCTATTTTGGGCAACTAATCTTAAACGATAGAGAGAGTCATATCTTGTAAAGATTAGATTAGATTTGATAAGTCATATATTGTAAATCCCTTAAATCATGGGATATCGTTAATCTCGTCCGTCGATGTAAACGTATCTTGACTGTCAGTTCTGGGGGAGCTCAACTATAAATAGAGAGCCTCCCCCTCATTTGTAAACCATCCATTGCATGTTAAATTCTTAGGAGTAATAAAATTCTTGGGCATTTACTCAAACACCTTGTATGCATTCTTTCTTTGGCTTTCTTTTGCTTATTTGTAGCTTCTTTTGGCACAATCGCTTCTGCTATACAAATTGGTGCCTTGGAGGAGTTCTTAAGGAATCTTCATTTTTGGGTGCAAAGGCTGACTTGGGCGAGTTTGGACGAGCAAATTGCCTAAGGCCGCACGGATTGCGAGATGAAAGGTTTAGCCCCGTGACACTACTGTATAGTTGAATCTAAGTTTCTAGTCAATCGATGATCGATAGCCACCCTTCTTTTGTCAATGATTTCCTCCTTACCTTTTCCCCTTTCTTTCCATATATTTTCTTGCATTCCATCCCTCACAAAATTTCCTCCCCTTCCCTCCCTTTCTTGTCACTAAGGGTTACTTAATCAATCAATAGCTAATGGCAACTTTGTAGCTAGCTAACTAGCCATTTCATCCCTTACACCTTCTTTTTCCCAACTCTTCCTCTTCCCCCATCTCCCATTTCCCTATCTTATTTTTTTTTCCTTATTTTTCTAGATTCGACCTTTTTTCAAAAAATAGTTTTAACGTGGCCTTCATTTAGCTATCACTTCCTGATTAAGAGGGTTTTTTTGTTAAGGCATTTTACTTTGTTTCTCATGGCATTTTTTTTGTCATCTTTGTTGTCTATATTTTCTTAGGATGTGAAAGCTCAACAAATTAGGCTTGGTTTATTAGGTTTTCAATGCTCCATTTTGGGAACAATCTGGAGGTTGACACCGTTTGATGATTAGGAGGTCCTAGGCTTTGACTCCTCAAGGCTTTGCTTCATTTTGCTTTTAGCCATATTTGTTTGGTATGGCATGAGCTTAGGTTAGACGCACATATCATTTTCTTGATATGTTTAACTTAAGGCTTATTGTTCTTATACAATAAGGGTTGTTTGACTTCTTATTGTGCTTTTCATATCAATAGAATGACTTCTTATTGATAAAAAAATAGTGACCATTGCATACCTTATTCTCTCTCTCCAGCGAAAAGTAAAACCCCTTAATTCACTTTGTCTCTTATTACTACCATTTTCGTTGGCTCATTTCCAATTCTCTTAGACTTTGAGAGGGATTTGTGTTGGAAAATCGTGGTGCAACAGGGCTAAAAGCAAAATGTTGGAAAAATCCCGATTTGAAAATAGTTTTTTTTGCATAGCGAAAAATTAAAATTTTGAAAACTGACCCAATTTGTGATATTTAGCAATAAACCTTAACCGAATTCGTACCTATGGTTTCAGCTTAGCGGATTTTTTTGTTCCCAGATTTCAACCAAACGTTCTTCTATATTATTCTCGTTCCACGAACTACTCCAAGTGTGGGTTTGAATCAATTGAATCGATACACAGAACTAGAAAAAATTTTCTCTTTTTTTAGGGTGAAAATGAAAATTCTCTCTTTTTAAGGTGAAAATGAAAATTCTCTCTTTTTAATAGAAACTGGTAGAATTATTATTCCGAAAAAATATATGTAATAGTTGAGAATAAATTCTCTCTATTTTTTGGCAGAATAACAATCTTTTAAAATTGTATTAATAGCTCTACCGGTGTCATCTATTTATAGGAAGAGAAGGTAGAACCCTTGTTGATTTGTAGTGATTTATTTCAAATAGAAAAATAACATCCTACTTAGAATAAGACTAGGATGGACAGTACACCCTAATATTCCTATTAGGGTTGTCGCCCCCTTTATGTCCATGAGGGGTTTTTTAGGCCTTTCTCACATTGGGTCCAATTACGAGTACTTTTTAGACCTTTTTGACCCAATTCTCTATAATGTAATTCAACCTGATTCAGTTTTTCTATTTTTCAAAATTAACTTTATTATTTATGTATAAAAAAAACTTCTCATCCTATTTTACCTCCAACAAAATTTTGACTAATTTACTCTTGGTAAAATTTTAATGATTTTGACCCTAATAAAATTTAGAGAAAAATATGTTCAATATTTCACAACTCAACATGTTCAATATGACTGAATGGCTTATTTTCATTTTTGGGTTTCAAAACAGTCCAAAAACATAAAATCATTCCTCCGATCATTTTTTTAGCAATCCATATAGGATTGCAAATGAATCGTTTCCATTTCCATTTTTGAAAACCTATATTCATTTTCAAATGATTACATTTCTCCATTTTGGAGAAAACCATAATCATTCCTGAATGTTTCCCATTTCTCTTTTCCTATTCATTCAATTCGTTTCTATTCAAACACACAATTCATTTCTGGTTTCAATCACTTAGCAGAGGGATCAGTAGGACATATGTAATTGAGGCTCAAATTATTTATAACTAAGTTTCAATTTTTCTTCAATTAATTATAAACTCATTTAGTCATGAAGTCATTCCACTATAGTATTGTGACTAAGCTCTCCTCAACAACATACCATTACAAAAGCAACTACTCAATGTTTGTCCAACGACCTTGTTATAAGTGTGTTACCTTCATAGGATATCCTTAATCTCTTTGGGATAATATCTGTTCTCCCAATATGATCATATTTTATCTCATGGTAACCATTACATTTTCTTTCATGAAAAGTTAATCACTATCAAATAGTGATCAAGTCATCCATCACAAAGACAAACAACCCATGACCACGTTTAATTTTCATCAACCATATAATGCCAATGAGAGGATATCATTTACTCATATCTGGTCTATGAATTCCACTGTTGTGAATGACGCTACATACTATAGAAGTCGTACACCTAACGCACTAGCTTTCGATTCATTTATCTATTTGAACTCGGGCTTTTACTTACATCAAAGTGTACGAGCCACACAAACATAGTTTATCATCCACTCAGGATTAAGGTATGTCACACTATGAACGTCACAAGTGAATAAATCTATAAAAAGATTTAGGATATATTTTGCTTGGGTCCTATCCAATGTATTGCCAGTCCAGTCAGTCACATCTATGTCTCTATCTTCTAGGAGTCATCCACTCCGATGCCCAAGACAATGCATCTCCTCAATTGGACTTGATAGATGACATATTAGTTTTTTAATTGGTTTGCTTATTTTTTATTAGACTAAAGACATATTTAGGTTCGTCTACTAATACAAGTTGTCTTTTTGTACTACGATCTGACTATGTAATATCGCTTAAACATTTAGACAATCAATAAGCAACATTTGCTTCCATTTTGCTTTATGTGCAAAAACCATGTAAAGACAATTATAAAAAGTATATCAATGAATTTGTTTTATTAACCAATCAGGTTGAAAAAAATTACAAGTTTACAAAAGAATATATTACACTCAAGGCACCAGATCCAACACAACATTCATTGGCTAGGCGTTCGCACGCCTGACCCGGTGCTACCAATGAGGTTAGTTGAAACCCCCAACAAGATGTTCGAACAGCTTGTTGCCATGGCTAAGGCACCATCAATCAGACATTAGCGTGCATGGTTGTTGCGGCTACCGGTTTGGTCTGGGCTAATGACCGCCCAACCTATCCTATCCAACCACCGATTGGACTATTGGCCCTATTTCACATATCGGGCCCAATTCAACTAGTTTTGAGTTTCGGTCTTGATTTTTTGTTCTTAGTTCCAATTTTCAAGTTCAATTATCATTAAGCTAATTACCTTACTTGAAAATTGATTTCCAAAGATATTACATTTATTTTAATCAATTTAATTAGTTTCACTTTATTTGATCAAAATTAATTTTCCCAAAATCAATAAGATTTTCCAAATTATTTTTTTAAGAAAATTCTTTAATCAAATTCTCTAGTTGAACAATTCTCACACCCACCTAATTTAATTTCAAATCTAATAAATTAAGTCAATTAAATTATTTATAAATTCGTAAAATTTCCTATTGATTCAAATGCAGTCGAATCGAGCTTTTGTTTCGTTGGAGAACAAACCAATCAAACATATACAATTAGGCTCGAGTTAATTGCAATTATTTCAAGAAGCATTGTTCCAATAATTCGCAATTTACTTAATCATAGAGTCAGTCCACAAGAAGTACCATGATTGAAATCTCCTTATTGTATACTTTTTATTAAAGCAATTTATCCAATTATTTTGTCTAATGACCTTGCCATGTGTGTGCTGCCCTCATATGATATCCTTGATTCCTTTAAGTTAAATTAGTTCACTCAATACAATCCTATTTTATCTTGTTGTCACCATTGTATTTTCTTAATGATTAATATGACTATTGTCAATTAATGACTGTAATAAATTGCTCGTTTAAGAACAAGCAACTCGTGGCCACATTCCATATTTATCAATCCACACAATGCCAATGAGAGGATATTGTTAACTCTTTACTTGAGCTATGAATTCCATTGTTACTAGTAAAAGCCATGACATATACAAGTCATGCACCCAACATACCGGCTATTAGCTCAATCATCTTTAGAGCATAAGCCTTTACTTATATCAAAGCATATGAGTTACATATGCATGGTTAGTGACTAACTCAAGATTTAGATAAGTCACACTATGAACGTCACAAGTGAATTTATTCACAAATGAATTCAAAATTAATTCAACTTGAGCCCAGTCCAATGTATCATTCTTCCAATGAGTACATCTATGTCTATACCTCTGCAGTCAACTGCTTCGATAGCCAAGACTAGTCATTTCCCTAATTGGAATTGTAGGCGACATAATAATCCATTTAAGTATTTGAATCAAATGCTTACTTTGATTATTTTAAGGGATTACGGACTCGTTTAGATTATCTATTGAAGTAAGTTGTCTTTCTTGAAATGTAAATGTTCTTACAGTGTCACTTATCATCAGTTTGAACTTAGAAAATCAATGAGCTAATATTTGCTTGTCACAATTTCGCTATGTATGTAAAACATGAAAGACAAAAGCACAAAACATATAATAGTGAAATGTAAAATTAACTTAATTTATTCACCATTCAAATATACATATATAGAAAACAATTAGATGTTTACTACAATATGAACACATTTCCCAATAATTTGATTAAGAAGGCTTTCTCCTTCGACTTGCGACCTTCAATTTCATTATTTTCTTAGAGATTTGGCATCCATTGATTCTAAGGTTTGCCAAGTTTTGCTTTTCTTCAATCCATTTTTATAATTTTTTTTTTATTTTGAGTTTCATCATTAGTTTCCTAGTGGCCATTCATAGGAGTAGGGACTGCTTTGTGGTTTAAGACCTCTATGCTATTTTTGAGCTTGAATGGCATGGGGTTTGGACTCAAGCCGTCTTTGATGATATTCAAGAAGGGTATTTGCCTCGAAAGATGTTTGATGTTGTCCTTTTCATTCTGTTTGGGCTTTTTCTTTTTTATCTTAGCTTGTTTGAGCTTTTGATGCACTTAATCGATACTTGTAGATACTTAAATTTGGGTAATAACATTTTATCTCTTCATTAAGATAAATAATATTATATTTCAGAAAAGTGTGCAACCAATCGTGAAACAACTTGTAATACCCCGAAATTTTTTATCGTAAAATATTATCCGTGATATAGTAAAATAAAGAAATAAAGTGAAAAAAAGGGAAATTTTGAGTTATGTCAATATTGGGAAGTATATTATGACATATTGATTCAAGAAAGGATTAAATTGTAAAAGTGAGAAAAGTTTTGTGGCCCAAGAGTAAATACTCAAAATTTGAAGAATTAAAGTGTAAATATGAAAAGTTGAAGGACTAATAGTGCAAATATTTTAAGGGTGGAATGATCTAGAAACCAATGAAAATTGATGAATTAGGACCAAATTGAATAGGTGAAGAATTATGAGGGACTAAATTGTAATTTTACCAAATTAAGTGATGACTCAATAATTGAATTTTAAAAGATCACAAAGGGCAAAATGGTCAATTGGAAGAGAGAGAAATCTAGAGACAATGATGATGTTGGAGATATTTTAGATAAATTAAATAAATAAATATTAGTTTATTAATACTTTAAATTAATTTTTAAATAATATGTTATTATTTTATTATTATTTTATTTAATATATATATGTAAGGAAAGAAAGGGGAGGATGATATGACCACCTTTCTCATGTAACTAACGTGAGAAGAAGAAGAAGAAAGAAAGTTTTCCTTTTCTTACAATTTAGTCCTTCATCCAAAAATTCATTATTTTCACCTAAAAATTGAAAGAATTTCCATAGCCATCAAGAGACAAAGATAGCAAGGAGATGATGGGGAGCAAGAATATCAAGTTGGATTCAAGAAATAGAAGCTGGAGGAAAGAGAAAATCAAGTTAAAGATTAGTATCAATAGAACAAGGTAAGTATATCAAGATTTCAATATGTTTTTAAGTTTGTTATTATTGACAAAGCATGGAAATAATGTTATAGTAGAGTTTTCTTACATAAGGTCCTGTGTTCTTGATATGTTAGTGAAGAGAAAATAAGAGAAAGTGATGAGAAATGGTGTAGAAAAAGAAAACAAGGGTGTTACAACATGGTAATTAATATCTTGCACTAAAACAGTTCTGGACAACAGCAGTAGTCTAACTTTGAAAAATCACCAAAAATTGTAGAAATCGAATTATAGGATGAATAAAATATTAGATTAAATCTTATTGAGTTTAGTTTCTTATAGAAGAAACGGTGTAAGTAATGGATTTGTAAATCATGAGATATAATGAATTTTGTGATACAAGGTCAGAATGAATTCGGGTTCCCCTGTTCTGACTTTGAAAAATCATAAAAAATTGGATAGAAATAATTAGGGGCTTAAATTTATATTTTTAGAATCTTGAATGAGTCTATATTCAATATAAATAAACAGGAATATAATTTGAATTCTGTACAAGGAGATAATTAATTTTTAGAGAAGACGGGCCAGAATTATCAGACAACAGAATAGGGGTAACTTTAAAGAATAAACTGTACTTATTGGCTAAACTAAAAATTCTGAAAATTTTATGGTAATAATATATATGAGTCTAGTTTTAGATAAAATTATCAAATCTTAATTTGGAGTTCTATATCTCCAGATATGAATAATTTAGTGACTATGACACAGATGGACAACTTGAATATTCATAAAAGTAAATAATAATAAAAAATATAGATAATGTTACTTACAAGTGTGTTATATACATTAAGGATGTGGAATGGAGTGGAGGAGGAGGAAAACATATATGAATATTCATTTAGCATGGCTAATTTGCACATTTTAGGCTTAGGGACTAAATTGAATAAAAGTAAAACTTTATGGGAAATTTTGTAAAAATGTCAGAAATGACCAAATTGCGTGAAATGGATTAATTTTATTATTTAAATTACAAAATTGAATGAAATTATTAATTTAGTTCAAGATAGGGGGAAAACATGTTTTAAGGATTAAATTGAAAAGTTTTGAAATTATTGAAAATTTTGATATTTTATAGAATTCATGGATTGTTATCAATATGTATGAGAATAATAGCTGGAAATAAGGATTAAATTGCAAGAATTTTATTTTCATGACCCTAAGGATGAAATCATCATTAATTAAAAGTTTAGGGGCAAAATGGTAATTTTTCCTAGAGTATTAATTAAATGCATTAGAATATGAAATGAATGAAAATGATGATCAAATTTATTTATAAAGATCCGGACGACTCAAATATGAGACTTGATGTGGAAAAGAAAAGATATCGGATTAATGAAATTATAAACACAAACAAGTAATGAGGTAAGTTCATGTAACTTGAATTATATTCTTAAATGCTTGAAATGTATGTTATTGATGTGAATATGATTTGAAAGTTCATTGTATGAAAATTTATGAAACATTGATATATTTGATAAAAAGGGGAAGAAATCCCAATTGAATGAAAGGAAATTTCGATGGATCTCTGAAAAGGAATTGACGGTAAAAAGGATCTAGCCTGGACTGGTGATCCTATCCTGATATGAATATGTGGAAAATGGATTTAGCCCGGACGGGTAATCCGAATTAAGGTCTGAATTTAGCCTGGACTGGTAATTCAGACCAAGCTCATTAGAGTAATTGTCGTTGCGAGGATTTAGCTTTGACCGTAATCCCGACAATACTCTATGAATTTATATTACAGGGGATTTAGCCTGGACTGGTAATCCCACTGTAAGGATGAGGTTCACGGGAGTGTGCTCTCTGATATGAAATGTGTAAGACCATGGTTGAAAGATACCATGGCAACTTGATATGAAATGTGTAAGACCATGGTTGAAAGATACAATGGCAACTTGATATGAAATGTGTAAGACCATGGTTGAAAGATACCATGGCACTCTGATATGAAATGTGTAAGACCATGGTTGAAAGATACCATGGCAACCTGATATGAAATGTGTAAGACCATGGTTGAAAGATACCATGGCAACCTGATATGAAATGTGTAAGACTATGGTTGAAAGATACCATGGCAATTTGATATGAAATGTGTAAGACCATGGTTGAAAGATACCATGGCAACGTGATATGAAATGAATAAGACCATGGCTGAAAGATACCATGGCAACATAACAGAAAATGAGTAAGACCATAGTTGAAAGACACTATGGCATCATGTCAAGGATAAATAAGACCGTGGATGGGAGACGCTATGACATCTGTTGAACAATTGATATTTAGGTAATATGTATCAGATGACGAATGGTTATATGAAATGGTTGTGTAAAATGTTTACAAGAACTGGTCATATGGAAATATATGTACAAAATAGTTGTATGAAATAATTATGAAGATAAATAAACGAAATAACTATAAGTACATGGAATATAATTTATGTTAAGTTTGATATAAACTATCACCGAATAAATATACATAAAATATATGGAAATGATGGAGCATGAAATATTGATATAATGAAATGAATGATATATGCTTATGAAGAAACGGTAAGAGGATGATATGTTTCATGACATGTACATATATGATTATCTTTGATATGTTGATACAAGGAAATTATGAAAGTTGAGACGATTATTAAACTCAAGTGCGATATGTCGAGAAAATAAGTATATCAATGTTGAATTTAGATGAAATATGTGCAAGTATACTAACAATGATGTTATTTGACGCTTAGACAAGTGTCAAGCTATTGATTGAATGGTAACATGTTTAATTATAAGAAGCATTGAAATAGTAAGTACTTAGATGAAAATAAAATTTAAGATTTTGCGAAATTTTTTTTATGATCCCAATTTAATTTTGGTTGGTTTTTAATGTATGTTTGAGGCTTCGAGGGCCCAATAAAGAGACGTTATGATTATTTACAAAATATGAGTAATAAATGACTCAGAATTATCTAAAAATGTTCAGTAAACTCCGGTAATGCCTCGTACCTATTCCGGCAATGGATACGGGTAGGGGGTGTTACACAACTAGCATTGTCATTTCACTTAATATTTTTTTCCAGAGAAACAACTCTTTTTTAGAATAGTTGTTGTTCAAGAATAACTATATTTATAACAGAACTTTATTTAGAACAACTATCATCCGTTGTAGTTGTTATTTCAAAACAACTCATGTTGAGAACAACTAAAGTTTGGAGCATCTCTTGCTTAGAATAAAGATGTTTCAAGAATAATTATGTTTTAAACAACTATTGTTTAGAATAGCTTGTATTTAGAACAATTGTGTTTTTCCAAAAGAGTCATTATTCAGAACAAGCTCTACTAAGAAAAGCATCACCATATGATATCTCTTGTTCTGAACAACATCTACATTGAGAACAACTATATTGAGAGCAACTCATGTTTGAAAGCCATTATTCAGGAACAGCTCTCATCCAAGAATAACCATCATATTGTGTTTCAAGAGATGCTTTTTGAAAGATGTTTCACATGTTTCCACTTCATCAAAGTAGAAGTGAAAGTAACCCTGAAATATGGTAGGATTCTTGGGACTTATCTTCACTTTGGGTTGTTTCGAAGAGCTAGATATGGTGGATCAGATATAAAGGTAGTTAAAAGATTTTCCTCTTAACCTTTTCCGGTAATATTAATTGCTTCTACCTTATTTAAAAAACATGATAAATTCTTATTCACTATTTACTATCATCTACAAAATCCTTTTATAATAGAAAGAACCATTAATGCCTTTGTAATTAAAAAATATCTATCATTATTCTCATTAATTATTTGTAATTCCAATTTTCAAAACACTATAAATAAAGCTTTTTCGCAACTGAGTGAAGGGACATTTGACATTTTTGACATTCTATCTCTCAACTTGTTTTCTTTGTTTAGTCTTATAGTTAGTCACATTTCCCTTTCTCCATCTAAGCAACCATCATCTGTCATTGTGCTCAGTGTTACCAGATTTGCTTTAATCTTCCTCGCCATCTTTTTCTGATACATCTCGTTCCCTTAATTGCAATGTCTTTTCTCTCAAAAAAAAAACCCTCATTGTAAAGAAACCAATTCCCATGTCAATGCACTTGTAACACCCCTAACCCGTTTCTGTCGCCAGAACAGGATCACAAGGCATTACTAAAGTTTACAGAACATTTTTGGATAAAACGAGTCAAACACTATTCATTTCTCGAGATTAGTCATAACGTCCCTTAAATGGACCCTCGAGGCCTAAAACATGCATTAGAATCGATTCGAGACTAATCAGTATCTCGAGGAATTTTTTTGCAAACTTCCAAAAAAAATTTCTTACTTATAGGAGTCACACACCCCTGTGGACAAAATAAGGCTATTTTCCAAGCCCTATTTCTCACCCATTTCATCCAAAACCTCCAATACCAACCAACCAATTCAAGCATTATTTACAAGCCAATTTCAAACATTTAACATGATATGTATGCTTTAAATTTTAAGTCATATATTACATTTCCATAACATACATGTTTAAATCTAATTACCCCAAAATGTACCAAGCATACATGTATAACCATAATTTACTTTATAAACATACCAAAATCAAGTCATTACTAGCCATTCCAATGGCTAGATTACATTCATCCACTTCATCATTAACATTGGTACTAGTAGCCTATACATGCCATTATACCAAAATAAAAACATTTTTGTATACCAAAATGAGTAGGCTGATAGTGTGATAATGCTCCGACTTATCTCCAACCTTTCCGAGCTTCCGAGCACTATAAAACATAGAAAATAAAACCTAGTAAGCATTTAATGTTTAGTAAGTTCATGTAACCAGAAACCAACTTACCAAGTGTTTCCATTAAATTTAATCAAACATGCACGCATTCAAGCAAATAAATCATTATCCTATCACATACAACTTCATCATCAAAGTTACTCAACCAATTACACATAATATCGTCACATATATGAGCTCATCATATTATAATTTATACTTGCTTAAAATTCCATACCACATGTACATTTTCAAGGGAAATTTATTCAAACCCATTAACCATTTTCTAAGTTTTTCCCGATGAAATTATCAGAATATCGATTGATACTCTCGTATAGTACACTTAAAGTGTATGAAGCTCTTGAGCCACCTTTTCAAGTCATTTGGGTAAATCATATACTTTGATGCTCACACAGAGCTACGGTAGTCCAAAACTTATGCGGAGTTACTACCAATACATCGATACTCACATAGAGCTACGGTAGCTCACAACTTATGCGGAATTGCTACCAATCACTATATTTATACCTCGATGCTTACAAAGAGCTACGGTAGTTCACAACATATGCAACTACCAATTACTATGCTTGCACCTCATAATGCTCGAGAGACTTATTATGATTACTCGTCCAACCTAAATCATGTCTGCAACATATGTAGAATCACCATTACAATAATCCATCGAATTTCCTTTATTCAACCGGAACTTATTTCTTTTCTCAAGTCATGCCAAACATACAATCACATTTTATATATTTTAAATATTCAATTAACACTCATATCACATAATCATACAATCCAACATTTCAAGAATCAATACTAAGTTACATGAACTTACCTCGATACTTGTTTGTATACAATCCGAGACTTTTTCCTTTCCTCGATCTAGCTTCGTATTTGAGTTTTTTGGATCTAAATAAATAAGTTTAATCATTAATTTAATACATTTCATATTCATTTGGACTCAATTTACACTCTAGGTAAAATTACTATTTTGCCCCTAAATTTTTCATTAATTCTAATTTCGTCCCTAGGCTCGAAAAATAAATTCATGCAATCTAATCATTGTTTCAAGCCTAGCTGAAATTTTCATATATCATTTACAACACTTATGTTTCACAAAATTCAGAATTTTTCTTTGAATTTCACTAGTTTACAATTTAGTCCCTATTACACAAAACTTTTAACTTATTCTTCAATTTAATCCTTTACCCAATTCTAACTTGAAATTCTATCAATTCAACCCCTAATTCATCAATTAATTCAACATAAACCATGTCCAAAAATCTACTAACTTTCAAAATTTCAACATATACTAAGTAGTATTTTGTTCTAGGATTATAAAAACTCAAAATTACAAAAAATAAATTAAATTGACTTACCAAATTAAATTTAAACTCTTAAACCCTAATTTCTCCTTTTTCTTTCTTTCTTTCTCCCGTGTTTGTTTCAACCTATTCTGTTTCTTTGTTTCTTTTTCATTTGTTTTACATATATATATAATAATATAATATATATAATGTAATAATATAATAATATAATAATATAAATTAATATATTACTTATTTGTTAAGTTAATATAATATATAATATTTATTTTTTAATTAAAATATCTTTGATATTTTTTATTGTAAACCTCTTCAACATTTAAAATGGCATAATTCCTATTTGGTCCTTTTAATTTTTAGATTTATAATTAAACTTTTACCCTTTATGCAATTTAGCTCTTTTTCATAATTACTCCTAATTAAGTCAAGTTCACTTAATTAAAACCTAATTAACTGCACAACTAGTTTCGTAAATATTTATTAAAAATATTTATAAATCCGATTTACCGGAACAGAGTCCCGAAAATGTACCTTTTATTATTATTTGGTCCTTTTTAATCAATTAACTACAAAATCAATAAAATTTTTTATCAAAATTTTCATGCCACCTTTCTATCATAATATAGACCATGCCATAATATTAAAATAAAATTTTCTTTATAGCTCAAATTTGTAGTCACGAAACTAATGTTCTGATTTCACTAAAATTGGACCGATACTGCACTAGAGGATTGTTATTGGTGGCTGATGATTGTCATAAGGTTTAGTATCAGCCATGGATGTCATTTTCTCGATGATAGGTTACGCTAGGTACTGACTGAACGCAACCTACAAGGTCTTGAGATAATATGTTCTTTTATTTTTTGGTTCTTCTCTTTCTTTTTCTTGTTTTTATGCTTTGTTCTTATTCTCCACAGGGAACTCCACAACCTTATTTTGTACTGATTTCATCCATGAATGAAATTCTTGGTGGCCACCGTTTTAATTAAGAATCATAAGAAGATCTAACCCCTGAATTTACTTAATAATTGCTACAAATGATCTTACTGCTGTAATATTAATGCCTAAACAAAGAAAAACATAATTGAAATTCAAGATTTTCTTAAACATACATAAAACAAGAAAAAAACAAAGGAAAATTATTACAAATAATTGTGCAGAATTAGTATGTAAAATGAATGTTAAAAGCAAGTAATTTATGAGATTTTGTACTAAACATTTTAAATAATCATAATTTTCATAAAGCTTGATTGGTAATTTCTGTAATTATGTTTGTCACAGTTGCAAGTACAATCTATTTTATTTTCAAGAAATAATATTATCCATACATAAACAAAAACATATTTTGCATTTCTAACAACCAACCATGTTCATATTTAAAAGCAATAATTGAATATCATTATAACATTTTAATACTATAACTTAATATTTACTTTTTTTATGCCAAAGTTTTGAGAATACATACCAAAGTTCAAATTCTTAAAGTTTTGAGAATTTTGAGTTAATCGAAATGAGTTATTCGATTTTTCAAGTCAACTCGAATAAGTAATTCGAGTTTTGCGTTCAAGTTCAGTTGAATTTTACAATTCAAATAATTTGCATAATAAATTGGTGTAAATATCCCTTTGGTTCCTAGCAACTTTGAAAATGAACAAATTCGTTTCTCTAAACAAAATTACAAAAAAAATTCAAATATTTATAAAAATATTAAAAATTCTAAAGAATATGTAAAGAAAGATAAAATTTTAATTTTTTTCTAAAATAATAATTTTGGGACCTAAATAAGTTAATTAACAAATCAAGTTTATCATACTAAAGTTCTTAATTTTTTGTTCTTATTTTGATTTGAAAGAAAAAGTTTTCAAATATATATGGTTTCAAATTTATATACTCTAACATAGAATTAATTATATTGTACTAATATTTTAATTTAACTCGAACAATTTTATTTGATTCGATTCTACTCGACTCGATTCGAAAAATTTTTAAATCGAATTAGAATGATAAGATAAGACTCGACGACTCGATTGACTCAAAATTTTTTCATTTGATTCGATCAAACGTTTACCCCTACTTTTAATAATAATACAGAATAAAGTTTTAATTAAAATAAATAAATGATATAATAGAGTTTTAAGCTTTTTGCTTATAGCAAGTCACATAAATGGACCAAACTATAGCAAACCCTTTAATTATATGAAATTGATAAGGGAGTTTAAACATCAATTTCACATAAAAATATAAAACTATGTAGAATTCCAAGCTTAATATAACTTTATAGAATTAAAATTGAAATATAAAATATAATAAAGACAAAAAAAATATAATAGAAGGGACAGATGAATGAGCATTGCAACTAATGGAATAACCCCACATATGTCTGAAGCAGAAATTTTAATAATTTAGCTCCAGGCTCCTAAGATATTTTTCTTGCAAAGGTACGATATTGCATAAATTCATCTGCACATATTTCTAGTGTCATCAAAGTTTTCAGTTGAAATTTAATGTTGTTACTTACATTTAGTTAGAAAAACTACACAATATATTTATTTCATTCATGGTTTCCAAAATAAAAAACGAGACATTATTTCATTAAGTCATTAAATTATTAATAATTTTTGTTTTAGTCATTTAATTAAAAATAATAATTTAGTGACTGAACTATTTTAAAGATTACATTTAAGTCGTTAAATTATTCAAAAGTTTTTATTTAAATCACTGAGTTGTTAAATTTTTTCTTTTAAAAAAGGTTCTGCCAATGAACTCTAAGCGATGATTTTACTGTTAATATGATGGATTAGTAGCTACAGACAAGTAGGAGAATATACCTTAGATCTAAATCGATCTAATGGTTAGTGTTGAAGATCAAAGAAAAAATTGTTTGAATTTTGGTTCGTAGACGTTCAAAGCTATTTCATGGAAAAAAATTGTAGAAAAAGGGGGAAGAGAGTTTTCGATTGGAACAAGCAATGCGAACAGAAAAAGCCATATATCATTAATTTAGCATCTCAATGACTTAAATAAAAACTTTTGAATAATTCGATAATTAAATTGTAATTATTTTTAGTTAAGTGATCAAAATAAAATTATACCTAATAATGTAGTTTACCCAAAAACTTATTTAAGACATGTCAAACATGAAGTATGAATAATAACCATAAAATTTGATGGTAAAAATCTGCCTATAGGAGTTAAAAGATTGTATTTTATCTTCATTACTAAAAATGTGTAAATTAATTTATATATGTTAGATTATAGAGTAAATTAGTCATTTCGATTAAAATTTTATTTATTTATACTATTAAAAATTAGTATAATTAATAAAATAATAAAACAGTTACACGTGATACCTAATGTTGACATATAGAGATTAATTTTAATAATAAAAATAGATAATTTTAAGAAGATAATAATTTAAGGCGTAAAAATTACTGCACCTTAAAAGTGAAAATACGATTATACCAGAATGGATGAGATGATAAAATTTTCACTTGCAGAGATGACACAAAGGATGGGTGTGTGCCTATTATTGATTATCATAAAAATTGGTGGCCACCATTTTAATTTTGAACCATAAGAAGATCTAACCGCTAAATTAAGAAAACGCGTACGCTTTACTGTAGCTTATATTTTTCATTGTTTTTGAATTGTCTCTTTCCTCCTCTGTAGGGCATAGCCTGTAGCCATTACTGTCCCCTTCTTTCCCATATATAAATACAACCCCACTCTCTCCTGCATTTTACCCACCACCCACCACCCCCTCTCTTTCTGCTACTAACAACAATCCAATGGCTCTTCTTTTCTATCATCTCCCTTTCCTTCCCTTTCTCTTCCTCTTCCTTCACTTCATCGCTTCCCTTTCCTCTCCAACACAAAACCTGAACGACACCCTTTCCTTCTCTTTTCCTCTTACTTCTCTCCGTATCTCTCCTGATGTTAAAGTTCAGACCCTGTCTTCTTCTTTAGTTGCAGGGGCCAACAAGCATGGTACAAGGCGTTTGGCAAGGCCAAACTCGGGTTCTTATAATTATAAAACCACGTTCAAGTATTCAATGGCGTTGATCGTGGCTTTGCCGATTGGTACTCCGCCGCAGACTCAGCAGATGGTGTTGGACACTGGGAGTCAACTGTCGTGGATTCAGTGTCATAAGAAGCTTGCTAAAAAGCCGCCTCCTACGGCGTCGTTTGATCCTTCTCTTTCTTCTTCTTTCAGTGTTTTGCCATGTAACCATCCTCTTTGCAAGCCACGGATTCCCGATTTTACCCTCCCTACTTCCTGCGACCAGAACCGTTTGTGTCACTATTCGTACTTTTACGCCGACGGAACACTTGCCGAGGGTAACTTGGTGAGAGAAAAGATCACTTTTTCGCGTTCCCAAAGTACCCCTCCTTTGATCCTTGGTTGCGCCACGGATTCCAGTGAAGACAAGGGTATTTTGGGGATGAACCTTGGGCGGTTCTCTTTCGCTTACCAGTCAAAAATCTCCAAGTTTTCCTACTGCGTGCCCACTCGCCGGACGAAACCTGGGGTTTCGCCGACCGGGTCGTTTTATCTGGGTCAAAACCCGAATTCCCACGGGTTTCAGTATATTAACCTTTTGGCTTTCCCTCAAAGCCGGACCATGCCTAATATGGATCCTTTGGCTTATACTCTCCCCATGCTAGGGATAAGGATAGGAGCCAAAAAACTGGCAATCCCCATGCACGTTTTCCGACCCGACGCAGGCGGATCGGGTCAAACCATGATTGATTCGGGTTCCGAGTTCACTTACTTGGTGGATGAGGCCTATAACAAGGTGAGGGAAGAAGTGGTACGACTGGTAGGTCCAAGGCTTAAAACAGGTTACGTGTATGGTGGAGTAGCCGACATGTGTATCGATGGCAACCCAGTCCAGTTCGGACGGTTGGTCGGCGATATGGTATTAGAGTTCGAAAAAGGGGTGGAAATCACAGTCCCCAAGGACAGAATGTTAGCCGACGTCGGAGGTGGGGTCCACTGCTTAGGGATCGGACGCTCAAACATGCTTGGAATCGCAAGCAATATAATCGGCAACTTCCATCAACAAAATCTATGGGTGGAATTTGATCTGGCCAATAGGAGAGTGGGATTCGGTAAAGCCGATTGTAGCAGAGCAGCAGTATAAAGAGGCCATTACGTTTTGCGGTGATGGATCCCGATATACATGAGATGATCGTGAAAGAAATATCTTTATCCGACGGTCTACAATGAAATGGAAGGTGTCATGTGAAGAACATGGGTTTTGTTTTTAAGCATATTATCACAACAGCTGTTTCAAACTTTTTATAGCTTTTGAGCATGCATGTACTTCCCTTCTAGTTGCAGTTGCAGTGTTGTCTGATACTGATAGTGGAAGTTGGATTGGGGACCATGAGTGAAGACAAAGTCAGTGAGACTTAAGCTTAGACTAAGATTTGTATATATGAGGTTGTAAAATTATATATATAATATTATCAATAATCATAATCATAATAATAAATCACTCACTGTTTATTTATATATATTTTTTAAAGCTTTACTATTACTAAAAGTGAAAATGATTGAAGGGGAACCAATGAGACGTGTAATGGAAAGGGACATAAAAAGGTTAATTTAAATTAGGGTAGATGAATCATAACAAAACAGAGGGTGTTTTAGTTTGTGGATTTGATTATGGTCATCACGAAATTCAACTACTTTCATTTTCGTTTCGTGAATCGCTGGAAATAGACACCTCTCCAACCAAGACCCATATATATATATATACTATTGCATGACCTAGCTAGCCACCTATTCTATCATTAAATTTGCTCTTTCTCACTCCCATCACTTTCCACTCTCTTCTTTTTATCTTCTTAATTTCTAATTATTTAATTACATTTCAATAATATTTCATGTTATTAACAAATAATTTTAATAAATTTTTATCATAAATTTTAAATCTCAAATCTTAGATCATTAATTTTAAACTTGAAACTGATCTCAAATCTTAAACCTTAAATACTAAAACACTACACCCAAATCATAAATATCAAACTCAAACCCTAAACTTTAAATCTTGAACTCAAAGTTTAGGGTTCAAGTTTGAATTTAAGTTCAAAATTTTAGATAAAAATTATTATAATTATGTATCAATAACGTAAAGAAATTATTAAATAAGAATTATGGATAATATAATTTTTATCTTACATGGCATAATCAATAGTATATTTTTAAAATAATTTAAAAAAATTGAGAGCATTTAATAATAAAAGAAAGAAAAAGGAAAGAAGATAAAAAGTTGGAAAAGGTAATAAATACAAGCCAACAACCCTAAGATTTTACGAGGAAAATAAGGGGCCCAGTTTTAGTTGGATGCATGCCACGTAGACGACAGCTTGTTTCAACTCTTTCGCCAACTCCCGCGTTTTTACTCTCTTATTCCCGACATTCACATGATTAATTAATGCTTAAACATATTCTAATATACTGTTTTTCTTTTTCAAATATCCATTTTTAACATTTTTTATAGTAAAATTAGGATACTTTCTGCTAAGATATTAATAAAATTACACTTAAATCTCCATAATTAATTAACCTTTTCATGTTTGATTGAAACTCAAATTAACCATTTTTAGATTTATATTACCTAAAATATCTTACTCCATGGGTGTCATAGTAAGATTTGTTTAGGGTATTGTTAGAATCGATTTGTTTAGGGTTGGATAAAGCAGTCACTAGATTAAGATGTGATGAATTAATAGTTATTATCAAAAATTTTATTTCGTATACTTTTTAAAGATTGTATGAACCCACTTAATGTGGCAAGATGTTTATGGGAAAAGTATTGCCTTTTTAATAATCAGGTCACGAGATTATACTTCTCCATATATAAAAGTCATTCAAGAAGAGTATAACAAAAAATTAAAGAAATATAATATTTTTTATATTGTTCTTTTTTACACAATATTTAGAATTACTCATAGTCTCTTTCCAACTCAGAAATAAGAAGATAATGCATTTTAATACACTTAAACCTTCGTCCTCTTGTATTAGCAACAATGCCAATATCAATCGAGTTTAAACTCAATCATGACATAAATTAAAAAAAAATTGAACGTTAAAGAAAATGATAAAATCAAAATTAAAAAAAAAAGAAAGAAAATTAGTCATAAAAATTTATTGCAAAATCAATCATGACAATTTAAGTAGGACAAAGAAAATAATGATATATATTTACTGGTCAAATATCAAGCTTTTGATATGGAATCCAGCCATAGAAAACAAGCACCATACATCGAATCATACGAAGCATGATACTGGCCCCCAAAAATATCTTACAAGAAACAAAGATAATGTTTCATTTTTATTATTGAGTATTTTTAATAATATTAATGAGTAATTTAAATGCATTTGTAGGGTTATTGTTTTAGAAAACATCTTAGTTTTACTAGGATAAATTTAACGAAATTAAATACGAATAATTATAAAATATTATATGTTTTTTTTATTTCTAATTTATCTTCTAAATATGAATTGTAACACTCCCTAACCCTTATCTGTCCCCGGAACAGGATTACGGGATATTATCAGTTAATACAGTTTAATTATGGTCATTAATTAAAATAATTGTTTACACTTATCATAAATTTAACGTATCGTCCCTTTAATGGGCCCTCGAAGCCCAATATGAATAGTAAAATCGATTCGGGACTAATTTAAAATCACTACGAATTTTTCTCAAAATTTCAAAATTTTCCTTATAAACAGTACCCACACACCCGTGTGGATTACTTGTGTGACTCACACGGCCGTGTCACTAGATCACACGGCAATGTCGCTAGGTCACATGGCCGTGTTGAGAGCCCGTGTAACTCTCTGACTTAAAAGTATTAAGGTGCAGTTTCAATACAGCCAGTCCACATGCCCGTTTGCTAGGCCGTGTGGACTCAAAATGAGTATTACAATTTAAGTTTACCAACCCTGCAAATCTTAATCCACAATCAATTCAATTTCTAAACTCTTAACATGTTATATAATCAACCAATATTATTTATAACAATATTTACAATAACATTTCAAAATGACCACTTTTAACATCCAATGTACATGCCATTTACCAAAAAGAAGAGTACTTTATCACTTTGAGTTCGGGATCAGCTTGGATGCTGAGTTGTTAATCACTTTCATACTTAACTTGCGCACGGAAACAAACTGTACGCTGAGTATGAACTCAGTGGTATTCCTATAATCTGAACACTTAATAATATGAAAATATAACATTCACTAAAAAAATCGTATAACAATTACAATTATAAAATTGTTCAATTCATAGGTAAATCCTTTATAACTCAATCAATTCTTTCATCTACTAACTCGTATAATTATCCACAATATGTTCACAAATCACTTGAACAATAATATTATTCATTTATATCCCATTTAGAGTTACAAAATTCATGTGTTTCAATCATGTTTTAGTTCATTGTTCAATATCAATAAATAATATTCAACAATTCAAATTTCAATCAATAATCCGTTTTATTCTAAGCTAAATTATCATCCAGTAGCAATCAAATTTTCAGTAGCAATCAGTTATTCAGTAACAATCAATTATTCAATAACAGTCAGTCATTCAGTACCTTTATTCACCCCTATTAACATGACTCGGGCATTGATGGATACACGGATCCAACCAACACACCAGTACGGCACTCAGTGCCTCATCGGCTTTGCCGAAGTAAACAGTAACAGTACGGTACTCAGTACCTCATCATATTAAACCGAAGTAACAATAGTAGTACGACACACATGGTGCTTCATCGACTCGAAGTCGAAGTAACAGTACGGCATTTATAGTGCCTCATCGACTCAAGATCGAAGTATCCCTGAACACTTCCAATCCTATGGCATGCCAACTATGTCCGGCTTAGCCCAATACAGCTAATAGGGTATTCAATTCACTTTCAATTTTTTTTTCAATCAGTACACATTTTAATTGATCACATAAATTTATACTTCAATTCACTTTTCAATAACAAATATTCAAATTTCACATTAATCACATATTCATATTTATTTTATCACATTCCCAATCAATTTAATTTTCAATATAACATACATTCAATAATTCTCACCTTAATTACTTATCATAACATTTAATCAAAATACAACAATTAATAATTAAATTCACTTTTGAATTTCAACCAAAGTTCACTCCAATTCCAAATAATCAATAATCGTCTGAATGCACTTACCATACATATTAAATAATAATTTCAACGATTAAATATTAAGTTCGGATTATAAAAATACAAACCGTAATTTCCGAGCTAACCCTCGTTGACTTTGTCTTTTCCTTTCTTAGTCGAGGTTTTCCAGCACAACATTAACTATGAAAATTAAAACAATTAAAAATTATCAATACACTACCATTCAATTTCACATTAAATATTTCAATTTTTATTCATCTTTTACCTAAATTCCAATTTAGTCCCTAAATCGAAACTAACTTTTATTCTTTACATTTAGCGTAATATTTTCATTCAATTTTCACTTTAGTCTAATTTCAACTCTCTAATTTCACTATAAACCCCTAATTTTGAAATTGTCTCAATTTAGTCCTTACTATTCAAAACTCTTAATTTATTTCACAATTCAATCCTTTTCTTAATTCTAACTTGAAATTCTATCAATTTAAATCCTTAATTCATCTTTTTGTTCAACATGAACTATACTTATAAACCTATGAACTTTCAAAGTATCAACTTAATTTCATCAAAACCTTGTTCTAAAACTTCTAAAACATCAAAATTAAGTAAAAATAACTTAATTGACTTATCAATTTAAACTCCAAACTTTAAAACCTCAATTTTCCCCCCTTTTTTTTTTTCTTTCCCTTTTTCTTCTCCCTATTCGAATGCTTCTCTGTTTCTTTTCTCCTTCATTTCTTTCTTTTGTTCTTTTATGTTTATTTACTTTATTAATTTAATAACAATAATTTTTATAATAAATATCTATTTAATAATAAATATTTATATTACATGTGTACACACATATATTTTACACTTGTCTATTATCATCACCATCTAGAGTGATCATGGTTTGGGCCTGTCTGCCCGGCCCAAGGCCCGCCTAAAAATGGGAGGGTTTGGGTAAAATATAGGCCGAAAAATGGGCTTGGGAAAAAACGAGGCCCGTTTAAAAACGGGCCGGGCCTCGGTAAGAGTTTTTGGCCGGCCCGGCCTGCCCGGCCCAATTATATATTAATATATTTTTGTTTTTATTTTAATTATTCTAAATTTTAATATAACTATTTTTTATTATATTGTTAATTTGTGTATTGTTTTAAGAATTGTTTTAGTATTATTTTTATTTGTTTTAATATTTATTTTTATGTTTTTAAATATATTTGATTTATTATATTTTTAAATTTTTTATTTAATAAAATAAGAAAAAAAAATTAATATGGGTCGGGCCGGGCCGGCTCGGGCTTAGTAATTTTATTTCGGGCGGGCTTGGGTAAAATTTTAGGCCCATATTTGGGCGGGCGGGCCCGGCCTAGTAGACGGGCCTAAAATTTTACTTGGACCGGCCCGGCCCGCCCATGATCACCTCTATCACCATCACATTGTGCTTATTTTATTTATTTTATATAATTTAATATTTTAATATAAAAATCTATTTACTTAAATATATTACAATTGTACAAATATAATTATTACACATGCATATTTTTATTACCATACATTTATCTTTATTTTAATTTACTTCATAATATAATAATATAATATCAATTAAATAATAATAATAAATGTATGAAATCTAAGAAAAATCTTAAGATTTTTCAATTCATTTGTCCCTCAATTAGGATAAATGGCATAATTCCATTTTGGTCCTTTTTACTTTCTATTAATATGTAATTCAATTTTTACGCCTTATTTAATTTAGTTCTTTTTCTCAATTACCCTTCATTCACCTATCCACAATCTAATTAACCTCACAATTAACTTCATAAATATTTCTAATAAATATTTTCAAATGCATTTTTTAGGAACGGAGACCCGAAAATACATTTTTCTGATAACCGTAAAATTCGGTCATTACACGGGTAGTCTTTTTTCTTTTTTAAGTTGGTAATTAATTTATCTTTTAAAAATAGTTGAACATTTTTATTAAATAAGTTGTATCTTTTAAAAATATTTGATAGAGTAATAAGAAATTTGATGTGTTTTATATAAAGAATTGTGTTCGAGTATTATACATGAAGAAATAATATTAAAAAACATTACCTTTCGTTTAAGAGTCGACTCAACTTAACTTTAAATTTATCGAAATATAATATGATTGTAGTATAACAAAAATTTTAGCAAAAAAATTGAAACTTAAATGCTAAAAACCCTCATAAAATAATAAAAAATCAATTAAACCCTAATAAAAAAAGTTAACAATCAATTGAATTTTTAAAATATAGTTTCTCGTTAAAGTTCATGATGAGTGTTAAGTGATGACATGACAATTAATGTAAAAGAACGATGATGTTATAGTGGCGTAGCATTTCATATAAAAATATTGATATGGAGAGTTTAACTTAAATTTATTTTTAAATTATTTTACGAGGGCTTAATTGATTTTTAAAATAAATTTATTATTAAAAATTATTAAAGTTATAAAAGTTATATAAAAATATTAAAATAGTAAAAATTAAAAAAAACTTACTAAGAATTTATTAAAATTTTCATCAAAAAATTATTAAAATGATAAAACATAAACACAATAGTATTTTTATTTTGTTTTCCTGTAAATTGATAATATTTTAATATTTTAATAATTTAAATAGTCATTTTCATAATTTTCTATTTTTATAATTTTTAATAATTTCTAATATTTTTAAAAATAACAAAAAAATTTCTTTTGTTTTGCCAGTTACCACATATAATTCTTTCATATTTTCATAACATATTAATAAAATTTTAGAGGATTTAAATAAATTTAACAAATATATCTACAATTTATTGTATCAAAGATAAATAAATATTTCTATAATTTCTAAAAATTATAATGTTTTCATATTTTCATAATATATTAATAATTTTTATGTTTTAAATTATTATAATATTTTAATAATTTTTAAGTTTAATAATTAAAAATAATTCAATTCTTATAAAATAATTAAATTATTTTTCTACAATAAATATTATATTACTTAATGATTCGTAAGAAACTTTTACTCTTAACATATTTTGAAAAATAATTTTATTATAAGTTTTGATCTTTTTTTAATATAATGTCTATAACTATTCATAATAACTCTTTAATTCATAAAATAAAAGAATAATATTTTTATTATATTCAAACTCGAACTATTATTTTTGCATTGATAATAATATTTATTATTAAGAAACAGTAATGGGATCATGAGATAATACATAAAAGGAAAAAGAAGAAGAAACCTGAAAACACGTGTCAAAATCAAACGGGATTGAAAAAAAAAGTGGGGGTCCGTAAGACAGCGAAGCATAATTGAGTGTAGAAGCTAAGAAAGAAGGAATTAAGAAGGCAACAGCTGTCAAAGTGAAAAAGGAAAATGGAGTGGATCACTTTCAGCTAACTTTCTCGAGAAACAAACACGCACGCCCTTGGAAATCAAGTCAAAGGCAACCCTATTTCTGCCTTTATTAAAAGAAATTAAAAACAAGGTCGATACGATTAGGTTAAAAATGGAAACCCCACACTCACCGTCTTTGTTGAATATCAAAACAAAATGCAGTTTCATTGCATTCTATTTTGCCCTCTTTTCTCTATGCTCTAATCATTACTTTCTTAGTAATTTCAATTATATTAATAATTTAACATCTTTGTATATTTATATTTATTTTGTATTGTTTTAAGTATCATCGAATCGAGTAAAAAAAATCGAATTGATAAATTTTATTTTATTATTTTAATTTGATCTAAAACATTTTGAATCGGTTGAGTGAAGTAAAAATTGAGTTAAATTTAAAAATTAAACATTGTCAAATTAAAAACTTATTACAGTATAACTAATTCTATGTTAGAGCGCATAACTATGAAACCATATATATTTAAATTTCTTTCAAAGCAAAATAATAAAAAGATAATATCGTTTAGTACGATAAACTTGAATCATTAATTAACTTATTTAGGTCCCAAAATTATTATTTTAGAAATTTTAAAAATTTTAACATTCTTTATATATTTTATAAATATTTTAAATATTTTTGTTGAGGAAAAACTAATTTATTCATTTTCGAAATTGACAAGAAGTAAAAGGTATTTACACTAATCTATTATTCGAGTTATTCGAAATGTAAAATTTAACTCGACTCAAACTCAAAACTCAAATTACTCATTCAAATTGATTCGAATAACTCAATTCAATTTACTCTAAATTTAAATTTTTTTTATTTTTTTAAATCTAATCAAATTTTACCATACCTAATATTATTTAACCTATATAAAAGTTGATAGGGAAAATTAAAGGGGCACACGCGTAGCTCTGCCATTCCCCTTCTCACTGCGTTACAATATTTGTTATCCTATTCCTATTCAATTTTATGATTTATCTATGCTATTAATTTTTGGTATATATATTATTTGAAGATAATTTAATTTTTTATTATGAAAACCAATAAAATTAATGTATTTAAATTTATGTCAATTTGGTTAATAAAAATTTAAATTTATTATTCAATTAAAATTTTATTTTAACTTGTGAAACTAACTCAATCAAATATTTTATTAATAACATAAATACACAACTGGTGGACATATTAAAAATGTATAAAAAATATTGAAATAAAATTTTGGTTGAGTGATAAATTAAAAAGTACTAATCAACAATTGGCGTAGGTGCAAATCTAGTATAAATATTTAACATTTAAAAATATATTTTAAAGGTTGAATATTTGCATTTTTAACGAAAATTAATTTTAAATTTACTAACACAATATATTTGTATGATTAAAAATATTATAATAAATTAGATTATTGTACACAATAATATGGGTGGCTTTTTAAAAAAAATATATGTAAAAGAGAAATGTAATTTTGGGATATTAAAAGAGAAATGTAATTTTGGGATATTGTCATTTTAGAATTATATAGGTTTAAAATTTTTCATAGATTTTATATAAAAATATATAAAAAAAGATAAATTTTTTAACATTTTCCAATCAAATTAATGTTTAATTAATTTGTGACACCAAATTAATCAGACTCTTATGAGTGAAATAAAAAAATACAAATATGAGTAGAAGAGGAATCAACCCAAGACTCAAGGACAAAAGCACTAACATTTAACCATCTTACCAAAAAATTTGAATAGTCAATTTTCAGTGAAAACGGGTCTCGTAGAAAGCATTTTCAGTTGATGTGGCTGAAAGCGCACATTGTATTCTTCAGAAATAATATAGATCGGTAAATTTAAAAAAAAATAGCCTACTTTCTCAAATAAGTTTTTCTTTTCAGCATATTCTTAAAAATTAACCTAAAAAAAATGAAAGGATATTTTTTAACATTTTCCAATCAAAATAATGTCTAATTGATTCGTGACACTGAATTAATCAAACTCTTTAAATTAATAAAGATAAATTTTTAAAAAAAATTATAACAAATCTCAACATTTAATCATAAGTAGAAAAACTTCCTTTTATTTAATTATTTTTATATACGTTTTTTTCTTCTTCTTCTTTTCATTCTAGTTTTAATGAGAGGGAAATGTGAGGTTTAAGCCGTTGTTGGAACATTTTAAAAGGAAAAAAGCACAAGCACTTGTTTTAGGCAATGAATTAAAGCTGTAGTAGTGGTTGATTGCAATTATAAGCTTGATTAATTAAATATTGATTCTTTTTCAAAAGAAGTCATTACATTTAATTGTAATCAATAGAAAAAAAAAAAAGAAAAAGCAGCCATTAAAATGGAAGGAATATATGATTGCAAAAGGTAGAAGAAACCCAGAGAAGCTTTGTGTTCATCTAACACCATAATGGGAAATTAAAGAAGCTAGCTAAGACCCAATAATTGCTGACCCCTATGTAAATTTTTTTTTCTTTGCTGCACTCAATCCCTTTTGCTATATGCCTATCCCTTTGGTCACTCATGAGCTAATAAGTGCCTTTGAATGTTTAGGGTTTCTATATTATATAAAAAGTACCCATGATTTGTCTATGGAATAACTTAGTACCATTGATAATGGTTTATGGAAGAAAGGGGAATAGTAATAAAGAATGAAATGAGTAAAAGACGAGTGGAAATAGTATTAAATGTAAAGCATTTTAGGTTAGTACTTAAATTAACAAAGATCATTGCCATTTTGCTAATGTTAGCTTCTCTTCTGGATTACCAAACTAATCAACATTTTCTCCATATTTGTTTTGAGAAAATAGACACAAGTTATGAAGATATGATGTATTGTTTTTCCATTTCCTTATGGCATAACAAGCGTTCAAGACAATTCTTGTGACCCCATTAATTGGCCCTACTTATTTCAGGACAAATAATCCAACTTGATTGATCCAAATTTGATAAAATAAAAATAACTCATCCTCTTAGAATTGTTTGTAGGTTAGTACAGATCAAATTTGAACCAAATTTAAGCATGATTACTTATGCTTGCCCTAGACCAGCTTGATTCAAAATATAAATTTAGAATTTTGTCCAAACCCACTAATATTTATAAATGATTAACCCAATCCCATTCTAATCGCCCATATTATTTTTTTTAATTTTTAAAAAAATATTTATGTTATTTCTAATTTAATAATTTAAAAATTTCATTTATAGACATTTAACATTTTAAATATGTTTACATAATAATATTATATATTATCATAAATTTGTTTTTATATATTATAAATTACATAATATAATATATTAAAACCTAAAAATTGAGCTAGGTTGTACTTGAGCTTTAAATACTTAAACCCGAACTCAACCTATATTTTAAACAAGTTTAAGTTTTTTTTAGCCAAGTCTAATTTTTAAAGCTAATATTTTTACCCGAAGACAAAACCCAAATCCACCTTTACAATTGTACCGTTTCAACAAGCACAACAAAACATGAGTAAGCAATAGCCGCAAACCCCCGAAACCAAAATTTGTTAAGAAAGTATGTAGACTTTAGAGTATCATAAAATGAAAGAGCAGATTTGATGCTGTCTTCTGGAGGGAAGAAAGTTCTGAGTCGACTCATGAAAATCCCGTTCAATAACAACAGCATGCCAATATTTAAATTAGAGCTAAAGACCAAGTTTATCTTCAGTCGCCATAGGTCTCTGCAACCTTTTCTGTAACATGAAAACAATGCTTGTGGAAAATCCATGAGACCCTTAGCTATCTTCATGCCGAACTGACTCAATCAGATGCCTCACATTTTATCCAAACCCGATTTAAATCTTGGGTCTTGGCTCAGGCATGGCTCTGTTACTAGCTTGGGGGCTAAACCATGTTGGGGTTCCTGGACAGTAGCTGTATAGGCTTCTAAATATCTTATGCATTTTGAGAAAAGATGTCCAACAAATTGTATTGGAATGGCTTCATCTGATGCTCAATGTCTAAATCTGTCATGTTGCCTTGTGAACTCCAACCTTTTGAACCTGAACGATTATTGCAACTATTACCTTGTCCTGGGCGATCCCTGGCACTACAATAAAATTTAATGCACAAGAACTGTCAATGCAAAAGTTAAAAAGAAACACACCAGATGTTAGATAAGGTTCACTGTCAAGAATCTCAATAACCAAGCCATCTAGTAGATCAAAGGTAATCCAACTGCATCGAAGTCCACAGCTTGCTACAAAAGAAAAACAGAATTCATGTTTGTCCATTCATCTTATAACTATACACCGAGCTAACCTGCTCAAAAAAGTGTTATCTCCTTGAATGATGTTTTGATGTTCCACTGATCTTGCTAATTAGTGAACTATACGAGGCATAATCTGCTACAAGCCCCATCTCACTTTTTAACTTGCCGAAATCTTTTGGATTTGCCTTCTTGCAATGACCATCTAATAGAATGTTGTATGTAATAGTGTCTGGAACCACCCCTAGATTAAGCATATTATCTAACAGCTTATTAGCATTTCTTAGTTGCCCCTGTTTGCAAAGTCCATTCATAAGCACATTGTAGGTTACAACACCAGGCACATGGCCATCACTCTGCATCAGCTTAAGCAGCTTAAAACCCATCCTTACATCACCCTTCTTACAAAATCCATCCATGACCATAGTATAGGCAGCAGCATCTGGTTTCATACCAGCGTCTAACATCTCCCTCAATGCTCTTTCAGCATCAAGGTGTCTTTCCTCTTTACATAACCCTGAAATAAGGGCTGTGAAAGCCACATCATCAAGCTTAATCCCTTGTTTAATCATTTCCACTCTAATCCCCAATGCTGACTCCATATCTCCCTCTTTACAAAATCCATCTAATAGTATTGTGTACGTGAACTTGTCAGGTTTTAAACCTCTCAAGCTCATCTCAGCAATAAGCTTCTTTGCCCCTTTTAGATCCCCAGCCTTGCATAGACCATTTATAAGTGAATTGTACATAATCAAATCTGGCTTGAATGCTTTTGTCAAAAACTGCTGATATGTTCCCATGGCTAAATCAGTTCTTCCATTTTTGCACATTCCATCAATTAAGCTAGTGAAAATAACATCATTTGGGATCAACCCTCTGTTACACATTTCTTCAAACAGTTCATTTGCTTTGTCCAACCTACTCTCTTTACACAATCCATTGATCAAAACACTGTAAGTAAAAACATCAGGACGGATCCCAGCTTCCTCCATAGCACTTCTCAACCTAAACCCTTCGTCTAAATTCCCTGATTTACAATATCCGTTGATCAAAGTATTGAAACTGACAACTGAAGCATGCAAACCTCTCCTTGCAATTTCATCAAACACCATTTGGGCATCTTTAATTAGACCTTCTCGACACAATTTATTCATCAAAATATTAAAACTATACACATTGGGTGGGAATCCATAATCCAAAATCTCCATATAAAATCCCAAACTGACAATCGGAGAACTTATCTTCATCATTCTATCAAACAAATATTTACAACCCCGAAATGGTACTCTAAGTTTATGCTTCCTTACCAATCTAAAGCACTGAATAGCATCAGAAACAAAACCCAAATCCGTATACGCAATCATTAAGGAATCAAAAACAAAATCACACTGATAGGTACCTTTAGTTTCGAGAACCGAAGCAAAAATCGAAGAAGCCGAGTCTTTCCCTTTGCGAGAGACTAAAAAGTTGAGAAGAAATCGTGCTTGAGGGAGCATATTGTGGGCAACAAGGAAATGGGACATGGCGGAATAAGAATGAAGCGTGTGGCGAAAAGTGGGGTGGGAAGAAAGGAACTTGAAAAAGGAGAAGAGGGAGTGCGGTGATAATGAGTAAGGATTGAGGACGATGAGGTCGACGACATGAGAGGGAGTAAGGGAAGGAAGGAGTTTACTGAGAGAAACGTGAAGAGGCTTTGTCGGGGAGTTGCCAATTGCGTGAGAGAGGGTAGTGAGAATGGGGTTATGGTGGTGAGGAAATGGCGGAGAGTACCAGGCAGAGGGAGAGCGAGATATGGACCTTTTAAGTGTCTGTGACTGCATCGTTGATTGATTTCAAGCAAAATCGTAACACCCAAATAATGGTATGGAAGGGAAGGCTACAGTCGTCAGCTACCTAAGTTTGGCTTTGCACTCCAACTTTATAATAAAAAAAATCACTTCAAAATAAATAATATTTCTTAGTTTGTTGACATTAATGTGATTCTATAAAGCATAAGTCACGGTATGCGAGGAACTTCTCGTATTACTGCTGTTTCAGGGCTCTTGCTCTGTCTACTCAAGTAATGGGTCATCTGGCTGATAAAAAGTCTCGACGCCTTATATTTGACATGATGATGGCCTGGGAAGGCCCAGCAGCTGCCAATCTCTAATTAATGTAAGTTTCATTTTTTATGTATTTCTTTTTTAGGGTGTGTTTGTGGTTATGCGTGTGCGCCTCCGGGGAAGAGAAAAGAAGGGGGGTGCTGTTCAATCATCTTGCAAAAAGAATCAGATGCATGCTTGCTGGCTTCTCTGTGAATGCATGCTACATATATTGTGTGAGAATTCCAAATGGTCTTCTGTAATTAAAACATCTTTTCTTGTATTTTGCACAGTCAAACTATTCCTATATACATGGAATATGGGCTATTTTTTGGGCCATTAATTGTCCAATAAAAGTAAATAACTTAGAGCACGCTTGGTTTACTGGAATAGAATAGGATTATAATAAAATATAACTGTAATGGAATAAAACTGTAATGGAATAGAGCTGTAATAGCATTATTGTGTTTGGTTGACCCAATTGTGGAGCATTAGATGCTTGTGATCCACTGTTGAATGGAAATCTATTGAATGGAACAAGCTTTCTTCATATCTAAATTCTTAGGACTCCAAATATTCTAGCTACTTTTTCTGTACAGTTTTTCCAGCACATCTAGGCCTTCCCAAGTCTTACCAAACTATACATACATGCATCTTGTATAGTGTATCCGTGTATCCGGTTAATATTCCAACACATATAATTAGAGACGAACCTTGACTTGAAACACACGACAATGGATTAAGAAGGCTACCAACACTTGCACGCCAAAGAAATTATGCAATTTCATCACTTTCAAAATGTAAGAAAACAGGGTATATATAGGTACGCCAATTTTCTATAATTTTCCTCAACTTTGGACAAGCCAAAAGGCTGAATTCAAGACCATAAGAAGCTAAAACTTCTAATGAATTTCTTGTATTCTACAACTCCTAACACTCATTTTTCTAAAAGCGTCTATAATCTTGGATAGCAGCATATTTCCTTATCTCAAGGTGAATACATGAGAAGATTATCACTATTTCCCATCAATTCCTCCAATCCCAGGTCTCTATTTCCAGAGTTACTATAAATTCTATAGAAAAAAATACTAGCAGTATATTTATTTGGTCAGTTCTTATTATCACAAAATTAAAAAAACTTGTCTGTAACAATTGGAATGAATAACAAATAAGGAGTAAATGTGATAAGAAAGATACAAAATCCAGATTCTGATATTGTATCACAGATCCATTTCATAGTCATTGCACCACAAACTAAAAGAAAAGAAGTCACCATCACATGCTTGGCCCTACAAAAACCATAGACTTTAATTTACAGATAAAAGCTCAAATATAGCATATAGAAGGAGGAAATGGATGGACACTGGAGAAAAAATGATTTGTAATTTCATTCCAGGAAAAGGCTGAATATGTTTCATTTCATACCAATTTCTTAGCATCAGAAATTGTTGCTTTCATGTTTACATTACCAAAATACCTGTAACTGGCTGCATAAATTGAATATTGAAGAGAATAACAAGCAACTATAACAGCTTCTACTATTGCAAAGCCAAGTGAAATCCACCATCTGCAATAGAAAGAAAAAATAACATGCTTTGTAAGCGTCCAATTATTATTATCAAGAACTATACATGTAGCAAGGGCTCTTCTCACTGCTTGAGATGAAAAACTAGATACACATATAACTCTTAATTTTCTCGTGACCATTCAACCCCTCCTTCCTCAACTTCACTAAGGATGGAACAACATGAAAGAGTACCTGTTTTCAACCAGTGCAAGAGAACGCACATGAGAAAGCAACAAACAAAAGAACCCATAAAAATAAAAGAAACTTAGGCCAAAAGCAGAATTCTATGGGGTATCTTTCTCTTGGAAAGGAAAAGTATGCCCTTTTTTATCCCCTTTTGATGATAAGTTAACAAATATGTCTATTGAGATCATAGAAGATGGTTACCAGGACTTGAAGAGAAATTCCACCTTACATATACTTTCTCACTCCATCATAAGAACTTGAAGAGAAATTCCCAACAAATATAATTAACCTAAAATAACTTGAATTAACCATTACTTCACTTCCTATAAATCTAAAAATAACATAAATTTCTAAACACCAATATAAAATGCCTACAAAAAATCCAATTCCATCGTTACCTAAAAAAAATACAATTGACCGTAAGCCAACTTCCTATGAAACCAAAACCAATTACTGAGTGAAATTAACATAACTTACTTAATACCCAGACGAACAAATACAAAATTGAGGATAAATAAAGAACTGTAGCACCAAATGAACTAACATTTGCAGAGATCAAATGAAAAATATTCATTAAGAAAAGGGTTTATAGGGGGAAAAATACCCAACCTTGAATGGGAGATAAGAAGTTGAAAATATATCAGAGACCCATAACAAATTTTGATAATCAAAGATGACCATGAGAAGAGTTATGAAGTTTTATACAAGAAGAGTTATGAAGTTATGAGGAAGGAGAAATAGAAAACAAGAGCTTATCATTAAAAAAAAAAAAACGTACCGGAGATGAAAATGAAGGGCAAACGTGCTGTTGATTTGGGGAAAAACGTTGGAAGAAATCTGGAGCAAGGGAGAAGAAAGCAGGTTATTTTGGGGAAATTTTTTTTACCTTTGGTGTTGAATAGCGATTCAGCGCCCCCACCCCGAAATACCTATTGCAGCATCTAAGAGAATATGAGTGTAATAGCAAATCGGTGGAATGAAAAAAACGGTGTAATAGTAAAAAATTACTGTAACGCACAGAATTGGGCAAGAATGGAATAGCGATTTCATCCAGCCAAACGTGCTGTTAATGCCATCATCTTGTCTTATATGCAGTTAGATAATGATCTGTGAATCGGGATAGAGGCTTTCTCTCGAATAGCTCCTGCAGTTCCAATCATTGCCAATATGATTATTAGTGAAAATCTTTTTGAGGTTCTTACCATCTCAACAGGTGGTCGGCTTCATTTCTCTGTCTATGACAAGTACCTAAATGGACTGGAGAGGTATAAGCCATTGCCATGTCAATTTCCTATACACTATCATGCCTCTTTTATTTTATTTTTGATCCACGTGCATGTTTTTGATGCAAACTTTACTGGTCAAAGACAAAAAAAAAAAAAAAAAAAGAAAAACTGTGCTTTGCTTTGCTGTTACCCTTGAAGGTTTAGATAGCAACTAATGACCGAATAGGCTATATAGCCAAACTAGAGGGATCCTAAGATAAATTCTCAAAACAAGATTAAATGGCCTGTAAAATACGATCAATCATTAGAAGGAAGACCAAAAAGCCTTGAATTGATAGTCTATTTAAAGAAGTAAGTAGTTTATAGCAGGACCTTGGGACCTTGGAACTCGACACCCATCAGTATTGACACCAATTCAGTTATTATGAAGGTATTGAAGAAGATCCAACTAATCGCTATAGAGTTTCAAAATTTTCAATCCATATCATCGTTCAATTGAAAATAATTTTGTTTAAATAGTGAGGTTGAATGTTAAGTCTTGGTTATCAAATTAAATGTGGTTGGCAGACAAAGTAAATGGCTAAATAATGAATGCGAGCATTTGTTTCTATAGTGATTCCATGAAAATATATCATGCAGTATTTGTTAACGGAGTGATTAATTTGAATCGTGTTTTTTATAGTGTCACTACTATGAGGCATACTTCTGGCTCTGATTTTCTGTTCTTTCTCTTGGTTGTTGTCTTAACTTGCAGGAGTTGTACTATCATCTCATTATATATATATTGGTATTTTTCAACTTACAGGAGTTGCTTCTTCCGGTGATGGAAGTTGGGAAGTGGCTTCTATCGCTGGTATATTAGGATGATCCTCTAAAGTCTCCACTATTCTCTTTGATTTCCACATTTATTATTTTCAGGTAAGATATAATTGAATTCTTCTTCGTTATTAACAACATCTTTGGTTGGTTGTAATGCTAAGCCATTACAGTTCAATTCTGTGGGCCCATCCCTATTCCATTGTTTGGTTGGCTGTAATGGGCTATTACAGCCCTATTCCATAGAGCGTTATTCTGGGCAAAACTGTCGTTTACAATTCAGCACTGTCCCCCACGGAATACCAATTCAGCGTGAAAAATTTAGGTTAGAGTTCAACTTTACCCTTCCATTTCTTTCTCACGTCTGGACCTTTCTTCATCCATTTCTTTCTCACGTCTGGAGCTTTCTTCTTTCCTTCATTCTTCTTCTCATTCCTTTCAACCTCTTCCCAAGTTCCAATGAAGGATTTTTCAATTAGGATTCTATCTAATAACAGTTTATAGTTGGTGATCTGTTTGAGTTCTTGTTCCTTTTCTTCTCTTTTGTCTGTGTTTATTTTTTTCATCAATTGACTTTAAGGAATGTGTGTATTTGGATGACAAGGAAGGTCTACCTCCATTTCTCTACAAAGAAAACTCATAAACCCCAAAAATACAAAGCCCCCAAACCCAGAAAAAAAGCTTAAGCTTGAAGAAATTTAGGAACTTTAATGGTCGGTGGATCAAGATCCGGTAATAGTTAATAGTATTTCAGTTTTTTTTCCTCCTCCTTTTTGATTGAAGAAATTTGGGAACTTAAGCTTATGGTTTACATTTTTCTTATTTTCTATTTTCACTTCAATCTAAAAACCGAAACTTTACTTTTAAAAAATGGAGTTTTTGGATATCAAAAAATGGAGTTTGCAATTTTCTTCATGGTCAGAATATTTTAGCTTCTTAAAAAAGGTATAATTCTTCGAAGGTTGTGCAGAACATTTGTGGTTTTGAGCATGGTTCAGTTTTGATTTACTGTCTAAGGTAACATGCTGAAAGTCAATGATTTGTTATTGATTTTCTACTTTTCTTGGAAGCAAGAACCAATAGTTGTTTGATTGATTTTCTGCAATTTACCAACACTACAGTAGTTGGAACTTGGGATCGATTTCTTTTTTAATCTAGTATTTTAAGATATCATCCGTTCAAAAGCCTTTTTTGAATCCTTAAGTAATCATTTGTATAAATTCTGACATATTAAGAATGAGCAGTACGGTATAGTGCGTGGTCTATATGATTGCTAATCCTCTCTGGATGTGCCTTTATCTCTTTCTGTTCTTGTGTTAACAATTCTTTTCTTAGTCTGAAACGTAACCTTTGTTTGCAATCACTAGTTGGAGTTTGGAATTCAGTAGTACTGATAGGGCACATTTCTGGACAGTTTCACCGATCACCTCTATTGCCTTCTACAGGAAGGTGAAGGATCATGTTAAAGCCTTCACTATCTTTTTGAAAATATTGAAATAAAATGTATTTTTAAGAGGATGATAGAACTAAGCAATGAGTTTGCAGACATAACTTTTGCTTTAAGAAGGGATCATTATCCATAAAAAGTTTCTCTAATGCATCTTTTGGACATTACCTTCTTTTTGAAGTAGTCACTTGGAGCTGTTGCTTATAAAATCTTTAGAATTATAGTTTTTCATCAAGTATTACAGTAATATTCTCAGATGACCATACTATGAGCTATAACATCAACTGATGGTAGGCTTTAGAATGTCTTGCTTACCAATTTCTAGAAGTTTAGTTTCTCATAAATCTTGCTGTTCTTGTTTATTGTTGACATCTGCGCTCTGTTTAATGTGATTCACTTTTAGACATCCATCCATTAAGGTTTCTTTTTATTGATTTTCTTTAATATTGGATTATGTATATTATGTATGTAACCTTAGAAGCAAGATTTTTAATAATGCAAATGCAAGTTTATGTGGAAATTGTGGTACTGATGATACTTTATCAGCTGTTGTTCCTAGACCTTCAGTCTTGATTATCGATGTCCACAGTCTTAAGGATTATTTAAGTGTAATTTTCAAGACCTAAATCTCTTGGAACTTGTCATTGTTGTGAATGCTGATAAAAAATTTCTGAAATTTTATTTTGTTTTTATCATTTATATGAAGGCAATAACTAAGAATAAATTTAGTATGAAATGAATGAGGTTCTTATTCTAAAGTGATAGCTCAATAGATCTTATGTATTGATTAATAATAGATGTTTCTTCAAAGAATATATAACATTTGAGTTTGGATTTGGTACATAATTTCATATACTCACACCATTTTAATAATAAAATAATATTTTTTAATCTTTTCATAGTTTTATTTTTGTTTTAGGCATTTAGCTAAATAACTTATATCTGAGAAATGGATGATTACTTAACTTATTTTTTAGGCAAGGGCTTTGAGTTCCTTGATCTTGGAATAATAATTAGCATATAATACCTGCTCCATCTCTTTTAATGTCAATAAAACTTCATTTGTTTTTCTTTATATGTCTGTGTTTCTAGTTTTGCTGGATTTGCCATGTCAAACAGTTTTTCTTTTTCTTTTGGTGTGCGTGTATGTGTATGTATGAAGGATGGACCTAATAATTGTACAAAGGGACAATCTAAACTCTATTACCGCTGATTTTTTGTTAGATTAGAGTGAATTAGATATTAAAGACTGGTTTGCTAATGAGTCCCCTTAAGAAATTCTTTAAACTTAGTTAATATTCTATTTATGGTCATAACATTGTATTGAATGTAGTAGTTGATAACTTATCATTTTTAGTTGGAACCATTATGTGTTAAATGTGTAGTGGTATATTATTATTTCAACAAGGGGCATGTGGTTTAATAAGGTTGTGTTTTCTTTGGCAGAATTGATTTCAAGATAAGGACCATAGAGCTTGATAGAAAAAGGATCAAGTTGCAAATATTGCTGGGCAAGAGAGGTTTTGTACAATAACTGAGGATGAGCGCTATTGTGCGTTGAGCAAAATTTCAGATCATCCATCGCAAATGCTCATTTTCTTTAGTTTGATTTCTACTATGCGTTTGGAATAAGTCAAAAGATTTCGTGCTGACCATTAAAAATTATGGTTGTGTTGATGATATTTTGGTAACATTTTGTGTTTGTAATATTTGGATGGTATAATGACATGATAGAATGCCATTAAAATGTTGTAACTTTTTGAGGTTGTAAAATTTTATAACATATGGATTATGACATATAAACTAATGAAATCATGTAACTTTTTGTTAATATATGAATATTATGTTTGGATGTGAAATATAATTCTCAAGTTATTTATTACTTTTAATATTTTGTTTTTATTGTAGAATATTTAAATTATTTGTTTCACTAATGATATTTTAGCACATTAAATATGTATTGCAGTTTAAATATAATAAAGTAGATTGCATATTATTTTTATAGTATTATATATTATGGTTTTTAATTCATATAATAATTACATTAAGAATTTTATTAAATTATATATCATATTATTAAATTATAATTAATAATAATTATGTTAAAATATGGTTAAATTATTTATTATATTTATGAAATTATTTTTAATAATAATCTTATTAAAATTTAATAAGAATAACAATAATCATCTACCTAAAAAAAATTCTGCTAAGGGTATTCTGGTCATTTTAGTTTTTTTCCTTATGTTATTACAAGATCATTCCATTCAACCAAACACAAGAATACTATTACAGTTCTATTCCATTCCATTCAACCAAACAGTTGAATTACTGATTACAGCTCTATTCCATTACAACTCTATTCAATTATAGCCTTATTCCATTACAGCCAACCAAACGTACCCTAAATTTTTTGTAAGCGTGATATAACGCATGAAATACTGTTTGGTTGTATAATGTTAGCAACTAAACCAAGTTATTACAATTGAAAATGATATCATCTTGGAAAGTGTAGACCATGAAGTTTTTTTTGTAAAATAATGAAAGAATTGAAAAGATCGAATATAAATATTATTTAACGTGATAAAATCTCTCCACAGAGGATAAAAAAATTATGAGTAATTAGAAAAGAGTTTAACCAAGAGAAAAAAACAAAAAATTTGGGAAACACATTCCCATGCTGCTACGTCTCCAGTCGTGTCATCGTGACATCGTTTCTACTTCTCCCCGTTTCGTCGTCGCGACGTCTGTAACATCCTGATTTTGGGCCTAGTTGGAACAGTGGTTTTGGGACCACAAATTCGATGAGGAAAATTTTATTTTTATTATATTTTTATGGTCTACGGTTTCACGGAATGATTTCGTGAAAATTTTGTTCGAAAATTTCGACGTTTGGGCACTCAATTTGGTCAAAAGGACTAAATTGTAAAAAGTACAAAAGTTGAGTTCTACATATTAGAAGTGTCTAATTATTATGATTTTTTAAATTAAAGGTCCTTAAATGGTAATTAGACCATTTTGAAGTTTTTGGACAAAAATGGACATGGTATGATAGGTTTTTAAAAGTTTTTCATTAAGGGCATTTTAGTAAATTGGTAATTAAATGAATTGAAAATGCCAAAATAAGCCAAATTTGCTCATCTTCTTCCTCATGGCCGAATGTCTCGTGAAAAACACCATGGATAGGGTTTTCAAGCTTTCCAAGCTCATTTGTAAGTGATCCCGAGCCTCGTTTTTAATGTTCTTTACATTTTTGAAGTCTCGATAACATGTTCTAGCTATTTCTACCATTTATTTGAGCTAGGGTTTGTGTTTAAAAATTTACCCATGAATGATATGCATGTATTTTGATGTTTAATGGTAGAATATGAAGCTTGAAATTGTGTTAAACAACTTTTGCTAGGCAATTTTACGTGAAAACGAGTAAAATGACAGAATCAGTAAAAATACCTAATGTTCATAAGTACATGTTAGAGTGAGAATTTGAGGTTTCCATAGAAGGAAAAAATGATCAGCATGTCATAAAACATAAGAAAATAGGATGAAGTTTAATTTCCGAGCCTTGGGAAAAAAGTGCAAATATGTAAAAGTTTATGGGTCAAAATGTAAATTTGTAAAAATATGATTTTTGGACCCGTATGAATAATGTGACTAATTATTAGACTAAATATGATATTATAGATCAAGGAAATCAAGATTCGGGCTTAAATCGGGAAAATACAAGGTTATGGACTAAAAAGGTAAATTGCCGTTTCTAAATCGAGGTAAGTTCGTGTGTTAATAATAATGCAATACCATGCATGAATTGTAATTCTCTATTGGTATGGCATAAATTGTATGATCTAATATGTTTAAGAGAAGTTGATGGATGGTGTGTATGATATGGAAAAATGTAATGTGAAATTGAATGGCAAATTATTGTTACATGAATTGAGTGTTAAATTACTATTGCCTGGATTGTATGAATTGCTACACGGTTTTACTTGATGAGATTTCGACAAGTAAGTTCAGATAACTTAAAATAAACTCCTAACATGCCTAATTGTATGGTTTATGAGTGCATGATAAGTGCATTTATTGATGGCATGAAATTACATGAAATGCATATTTGAAAATGATTTGTTGAAAAATGTCTCGGTTGAGGTTAAAAAGGGAATTCGATGGATAAACCATGTGTTACATGTGTAATGAGATCTTGCATGTGTTGCAGAAAGGGATTTAGCCCGGACGGGTAATCCGCTGATATCAATTATAAAAAGGATCAAGCCCGGACGGATGTTCCTTTGGATGATTGAGCCTCCCGAAGAATATATGTGCATTGGATTTAGCCCGGACGGGTAATCCGAATTAGGGTCTGAATTTAGCCTGGACTGGTAATTCAGATCCGAGCTCATTGAGGGTGTTTGTTGTCACAAGGGATTTAGCCTGGACTGGTAATCCCGACATCACTCTATGAGTTTATATTTCGGGGGATTTAGCCTGGACTGGTAATCTCGCTGTAAGATGTGATGTTCGCGGGACTGCGTGCTTGAAAATGATCACTTGTATGATTTGACGGTAAATGGCTATCCATCGAGATTCTCAAGAAATTCAACGGGATCAAAACGAGAAATGAGAATGGAAATTCTTGAATTATTGAGCTCAACTAAGATTAATACTATGATGTTTTGTCATGACACTAATTTGATGGTTGAGTGCATGTGATAGGGAATTATCCTATATTTGGGATGTATGACTAAGTATGCCCATGAGAAATAATGACTTTTATATTGAACTCTATTGTGAAAAATGAGTAAGGGATCCATGAAATGGTAAGTTCATGATTAGTTGGAAATGATCTTATGATAGTGAACATTATGTTGTGCCAAAACAGAATAGGACAATAGCATTAGTCCTATTTTAAAAATCCACCAAAAATAGTGGAAATTGAGTTAGAGACTGAATTAAATATGAAATGAAATATTATTGAGTCTAGTTTCACATAGAAGAAACATTACAAGCAAAAGAATTTAATATTATGAGATATTCAAATTCTCGTGAGACAGAGTTAGAATGAGTTCGGAATCCCCAGTTTTGAATTTGGAAAATCACTAGAAATTGTACAAAAATAATTATGAGTTAGATCATATGAATGAAATCCTAAATGAGTCTAATTTCAGGATAAAGAGTGAGAACGTTATCCGAGTCTCGTACTATGAGATAAATAAATTTTAGTGAAGAAAGGTCGAAGCTATCAAACAACAAAACAGAGGAGACTTTGAATAATAAACTGTACATATTGGCTAGACTAAAAATTTTGAAAATTTTATGATAAGAAGAGATATGAGTCTAGTGTTTGTAAAAATTAACGGATCTTAATTTGGAGTTTCTTAGCTCCAGATATAAATAATTTAATGAATGTGACTCGGGAAAATAGCTTAGCTGGAATTTGAATAAATAGAAAAAAAATGAAAATAACATATTATCGCGTTGCTTATTATTTTCATGCGAGCTTACTAAACGTAAAGCTTACTCCCTCCTTTCCATTTCTTTTAGTTTTTCCAAGTCAGCTCGGGGTTGTAGATCGTTTGAGGTAGCATCACACTATCGAGCCATTATCCGTGGAGTATTGATATGTGTATGTTAAATGCTTTCAAATGAGAGGCATGTATAGGGACTTAGTTTTTCTATGATGACTATTGTTGTGATTAGCCAAAGGTATTGATTTATATTGATTTGTTGTTTATAGCCATGAGATATGGCTTATAATGATTTTGGCTTGTAAGCCCATTTATCCATGATATGTGTTAATGTCTTGTGATGTGGTTATGTAATTGTGCTTGTGCACTATGTATGAAAAGTATATGGCATATGTACATGATGAATGTCATTGAAATCGTGCATGTGTGTGTATGTAAAGATGACAAAAAGGCTTGGAAATTAGCCTAAGCCTTGACCACACGGGTAGAGACATGGCCGTATGTCTTAGCCGTGTGGAGGACACGGCCTCTGGCCACGGATGTGTGCCTTGGCCGTGTGCCCTTAAACGGTTGCTGACGTCATAAACAGAGAGTTACACGGGCTGAGGACACGGGCGTGTCCCAAGCCACACCAACGTGTGCGACCACACGACCCAACCCACACGGGCGTGTGACTCTCCAAAGCTAGAAAATTGTTAAGTTGCCTAAAGACTTTCAAAAGTTCTCAGTTTAGTCCCGAACCACCCCGATGTATGTTATAGGCTTCGAAGGCCTGTATAAGGGACAATATGCATGTGTTTGAAAAGTTTTAATTTTGGGCGAAATTTGGTAACCCAGTTTTGTATGTTTGTGAATGTTTAAGTCCGGTAACGCCTCGAACCCTGTCCCAGAGTTGGATACGGGTGAGGGGTGTTACAATGTCGCTCTCGATTTGTGGCATACTCGACCAATATGCTGAAGTTTGAAAATCATCAATGTATGGTCTTATCCATCTGCACTTGTGATAATCATCGGGAGGAGTTCCACTGATACCTGGAAGTGAAGTTTTGTAAATGTTTCATTCCCTTATTGTCAGCTTAGGTACTCAACTCAGCCGAAGAAAATAGTTCTAGTGTTGTATAAAGGAGGCATGGTTGATCGAAAATCAAGCACATAGGAATTCTTTGTCCATTTCAGGGGATGGACTGGTTATACCTTGCCATTGACGCTACCCATTATTGTGTGATCTTTATGGTTGTTACGAGATTTTGAAACCAAGGCAGGCCTTTGGTTGAACTCAAGGTAATGGCACCTATGAACACAATAGAACATCTTTTGGCTGTTCAGTACGCAATATCTCAAGCTGAACAGCTTGTCTAGGATGGAAACATTGTTCTTCTCAAGTTTCGTGTCTTGCTGCTCTCCATTTTCCCACAGGTGCTACTCTTGAGTTTTTCATTATTGTCCGATCTGTCAGTTCGTTGTCTTTAAGCTGATTTTGTGGTCATGGTGTTAAACTTAACTAGGCAAGCGATAGATTTGCAACTCTGTTGGTATTCACAGCATTGGTTCTAACGTTGGTGCCTAGTAAATATATGCTTCTGGTGGTGTTTTTGGAGACATTTACGAGGTATTCGCCTCCGAGGAAGGCGAGCATGGAAAGATGGATGAGGAGACTTAGAGAATGGTGGTTCAACTTCCCAGCAGCTCCTGTGGTACTTGAAACTCAGACAGAGCGAAAAGGGTGATAAGAAGAGAAAGTGAATAGTTTTTACTGTAGATAATAACTGTTTTACTATGTAAATATAATGATTTACATGTATCCACATCTACATCTCAAAATTGGAGAATAAAAACTATTAAAATAATTTAAATTGGAACTACTCAAAAGATTAATAAATAATTCTTTTAAATTTAAACTTCATAATTTGAATTTAATTTTTCAAAAGTTAAATTTTAAATATTTGAATTTCTGAATATTTAAATTTGAGATCACACAAATCTATTATTCAAAATGATTTTAATCATACAATAATTTTAAATTCTATTTTCTCATTTTTTAAATTCTATTTTCTCATTCAAAATTTTTAAAATCCTCTTAGGCATTAGATTAATTACTTTAAAATCCTCTTGCTAGAATTTTTTAACTTCTTTCTATTTATGCAAAAATAACTTAAAATTTTTCTTTCCTAACTCACAAATAATTGTGTTTGTTAGATATGTAAATTAATATATAAGATATTTTTAAATGCAAGTTGACGAGATTAAAAATATTTTCTTTGTTCTCAATTATATTTGTATTTTTAAGTATTTTTAAAAATATATATTAGAACCTTTTGACACGGTGACAACACCAAACAAATTTTTTTTAAGAAGCTCGTGATGGCATGATGATTGAGGGAAAGTGGGATGATGCCCCTAGTGTGTTTGGCAACACCAACGGACACTGTTCAAAACAATTTATTTTCGTAAATAATTATTTCTCCGATTCATTTTTGATATAGTTATTTTTATATTATTTGTATAAAAAATTAATATTCTTTAACCAAAAATTATGTTCAAAATTTAACTAATATAGAATTAATCTTTAAAACTATATAAAATTTTTAATATAATTTTATTAAATTAATATTTTAATTTAATTGAATGAAACAAAACGCACTCAGGAAGAAATAAATTTGGATGAAATTAGGTGTCGAATAAATTTGGATGAAATTGGGTGTCGACGTGTGCTTCCTTATTTTTTTAAATTGTACTTTTCCTATATTTTTATGATTAGGATAAATTTATTTTTTTTTAAAGCAAAGAACTAAAAGAGGAAACAAAATTTGACAAAAATCAAAATTTGAGTGAGTAGTTGATTAACACTTTTGAAGCAATTAATGGATCTAACACAAATTACCAACCCTTTCATAATGGAAATTACTATCTAATATCAAACAATAAAATTAAAGAAAATACGGTATAAAATAATTAAAATTAAACACACTTTTGGATGTTAGCGTAAATACGTATTTCATTCATAAATCCTCATTATATTTTATTGATATAATAGTAAGTTATAACAAAAATTTAATTATGTTAAAATTAATTAATATTAAATTAAAAATACTCATAAAAATATTTTTATAAAAAATAAAGAAGGTTTTGGTTGATAGAAAAATTAAGAATTTGAAAATATTCACCAAAATAAAATTTAAAAACTATAATATCTTTAATTAAAATTTAAAAGTTATATAAATATAATAAAAATTAAATATTTAGAATTTATATAAAATAACTTTTACTTATTATAATATAATCAAAATTGTATAAAATTAAAATTTTAAATTTTAAATAATAAAAGTTGTTGACATATTAAACTTTATATAAAATAATAAGTCATATATATAAATAAGAGAGGTGGGATTTCACATGAATTAAATCACAAAATTTGTTTTGGTGTAAACAAATATAGAGTTGAGTTATAAACTGAGATTTGAGGGTATTGTTTTTAACTTTATACCGTTTTTAGTCTTTCTTCGCCTTTTATCTTGATCCCGATTCATCAAATACCAGAGACATGAGTTTTAGTCTAAAGAAATCTTCTTTAGCTGCATGTTAAAAATATAGTCCAAGCCCCTACGATTTAAGGGCTATAAATAATACAAGCGTACGATCCAAACCCTTATAATTTAAGGGTTACAAATAATACAAATGTACAATCAGATCATATTCTCTAGAACATTTTTATACAACTTTATGCAATCTCAAAATATTCTAAAACTTTTCTCCGGATTTTTGGTGATCCATCCACGTTCTAAAACAAACCTCCGGACTTTTGGTTCTCAAAAGCACCATGTTTCAGGCTTGAGTGGCTCTCTTGGCGCTTGGTGACCTCCAAGCCTTTTTGGAATCCTTGTGTGCATTGCTTATAGGCAGATAACATTTTCTTTCACTCAATCTAGTATCCTGCACTTGATCTTTGCCTACTACTTGAGCTGACTGGGGTCAGGTCTCCATATTCGACCTTCTTGTTTCTTTGTTTAATTGAATTAAATTGGTCCAAGTTTGGAGTAGAATGCTTAGATTCAAGAGAGTTTAAAAACTTGCAAACCAAGCAAATATTGTCTTTGACCAAATTATTTTAATGTTGTGAGCTAAGAAAGAAAGTTATATAAAATAGATTTTTAGAATACTATCCTTTAAAAATATTTATCTATTTTGAGATTTATTTTGAAGTTATAGTTTTAGTTATTTAATTTTAATAATTATTATAGAATTGTTGAAATTGTTTTTTTTAATAAATTTTGCTTTTTAGATTTTTTTTTCTCAATTAGTTTGTGTTGGGTTTACTTACAAACTCAATCAATTTCCCAATTGAATTGCTCAAGCAAAGACCTGAACAATTTATATGTTATGTTATTTTGATAAACTTTGATGGCTTGAAGTACTTAAAAAGACTATTTATATGGAACTCTATGTGATGGCTTGATGGTTAAGTGTGTTCATTGCTCCAGGTGTGGCCTGAGTTTGAGTCGCTCTAGTCGCATTTGTTGTTCGGGCTTTACCCTATTATTTTAATTCACCAAAAAAAAAAGAGACTATTTATATGTTATTCTAATAAACTTTGAATTTTCTAATATTACTATGGTTCGAGAGAAAGGAAAAGTCTCTACTCCGACTCGGACACGACAGTTGAATTGTGTTGAATCAAGAATAGATAGTAAGTGCCTTTATTATGGACGCTTTATTCTGTCTCCACTTATGAAAGGCCAAACCGACACAATAGGCATTACACGTGCAAAATATGAGAAAATACCCCACGAATATTCTACCATAGTAAGTATTCAAGAATCAGTCAATGAAATTTTAATGAATTTGAAAGAAATTGTATTGAAAGGGAATTTGTATGGAACTCGTAACGCTTTTATTTGTGCCAAGGGTCCCGATTCAATTGGCATTTTTTCATGAAAAGCAAACATGAGATAACAAATCCAGTCTTTCACTAAGATTTTGAATTCCAAGTTCAAGTTGATTATGTTTCGCCTCTTACTCGGAGAAAGACAATCAAACAATTTCCAATCATGGTCCTTGCAGATTGAATCATCCATATAATATAAAAAAAGAAACTCCAGATATTTGATATCTTCCTCTCTGAATGAGATCTCAATTCCATCAACGGCTTCATTAGATATCTTACAACTAGAATCCCTCTTTTTTCCGATCTAGTTCCTCCACCACCACGAACCCTGGTTAGATTCAGGCATGATACACTTTTTAGTTATTGGGAGAACCCAAGTACTCTCTTTCAGATCCAGGAAACATCTCTCAGAGATCTTTTTTCCTTTTAGAATATACAAGAGCGAAACAATCAACCTATTGGTATTGGAAGACCCAAAGATTCTTCTAATGTATCATTTTTGGGTCCAATGGAATTCATAGGTATAGGAAAAAACCATGTCAAATAGAGATAGATTGATTGTAATGCCCCGAAATTTTAGTTTTTGAATTATTAAAATTAATTAAAGTGATTAATTTGGTATAGTAGTTAAATGTTGTGAGTAATGTGTGAAAGGTTCTGAGTTCAAATCTTTTCTCTTGAATTTTGTTAACTTTTGTTTCAACCCCTATCTTTGAACTTCTGGTTTAAATATTACTTTCGCTTAATTAATTATAGACTGAGTCTGCTACTTCAGTAGTAAGATTTCAACTTACCCTTTGATCCTGTGTTCAAATCTCTGTGCGTGCAAATGAGAATATTTTCGCTAATTCTTTGTGATATTGCCTAAGTGGACCTGATTGGGTCAATTTCAAACTATGGATAATCTGATTAGTTATCAGAAAATCTGGTTAGTGGTATATTTAAAAAAAATTAATTAGATTTTTTCCCCAAAATTTTTCCACTCCCTCTCAAGTTCCTAAACTAATTTTTTTTTTTTTTTTTCTCTTTCCAATTTTTCCCCAATTCCACATTCATCAACTCTTCTTTTGGTTTTCACCTTCTTTCCTTTCTTGCTCTTTTATGTTGAGATTTCTTGATTGTTTCCTTATTGTTGTCGTTGTTTTGCTGGTAAGTATAGTCAATTTTCGTTTTAAGTTTTGTTTTGATGTTTATTTCGCGGAGAGTAAGGAAGATTGTCGGTTTAAACTATGGATTGTAGAATTAATTGTTTTGTTGTGTTTTTAGGAGAGGATTGTGAGGCGTTTGGTACTTCCAGCAAATTAAGTGCATTGGGTTGCTTTTTCTTTGAGGGTAAGTGACGTTACGCCATGTTAGGGGCTGAATTTTTATGGTATTAAGGTTGATTGTGGTTCTTCGGAATCGAATTAGGGATTCAAAAATTGGTAATTCTTGTTGGCTAATCTGGTTGAAATGTCGATTTAGGTACTGGAATTCTCACTTTTGGATTTACATTGGAAACTTACCAGGTGTATAACGAAAAACTCGAAAAATAGCGAATGACGTAATGTCGAAAAGTGGGCTATCAACGCCACACGGCCGTATGTCAAGCCGTACAAGTCACACGATCTGAGTCAATTGGGTTGTGTGGACCACACGGGTTGGGCCAATTGGGTCGTGTGGGCCACATGATTGTGTGGGCCCATTTTTTGAAAATTGTACTCAGGATCGTATTGATATGTGATTCGTATTTAGTCACTCGGTAGGATCCGTACTGTATATGTAGGACATAAAAACATGAAATATGGTGTTATGCTACTGTTTATAATGTGGATAGTATATGTGAAATATGTATATATTTTGTAAATTGGTAATTCCATTAAGCATGTTATGATGTGGTAAGCATGTATGATAAATGTGCATTTGATATCTGTTAGTGCGTACATTTGCATTGGGGTGGGATAATGATGAGATGGAGAAAGTGTTGACAGTTTACTAATCTGCCCTATCTGGTGGTAAAAACCACTTGTATCTGTTCTGGTGGCTCAACCACATTTATCTGTTCTAGCGAATTTTCACGTATTATATTTGGCAGCTTGACCGCACTATTCTAAAAAGTGACATACGCTCACTTATAGGTGTGTGGGGTTGGATGAGAATTTAATACCCTATTTGGTGTTTAGAGATAGACGGAGATAATGTGTAGGGATGGATAGAGATGATGTGTAGCGAATGATGGTAGTATCTGAATATGCATCTAAATCTGTATGTGATTTTGCATCTAACTCTGTATCTGAACTGCAATTGCATTCGTATCAGTTAGTTTATATGTATTTGATATGCTCGTTGAGTTAAGTTACACACTGAGCTCGTAATCTCACTCTTTATTTGTTTTCCTCTCAGGTAACTAGCAAATTTAGAACAGGTTGGCATACCGGGAGACTAGGTTAAATGTCTGTTTTAAAATTTGGTTATGATAAAGTCTTATTTTTAATTGGATTGTTTTGGACTCTTGGAGGCTATTAATTGTTTTGGGTTTATTTTTCGTTTTTGAATTGATTTATCATATTTAAACTATTTTATTTCAAATTGTATTTCCTTGGATTTCAAATCAAACCATGGTTTTCAAAACTCTTTAAAACTTGAATTAACTAACAAGTGATGATATAATAATTAATATATTTTAAAACTATTAATTATTTTAAAATCAAAATCTAATTTACCAAACCGCTTGAATTGATTCAGTTAGTTGGTTAAATTTGTTTTAAACGCCAATCATAATAGATTATATGCTATTACATAATAACATAATATGATATATACTTATAACTAAAATTATTAGTATATATATATATATATACATATATATATATATAAATAACTATTACTATATTATAGTAAAAGATATAGTATTACATAATATTATGATGTTTAATCATTGATGCGTATATATAAATTATTATATATGACATGAGATAATATTATAGAATATAGTAAGATGACTAACTTTCAAATGTATGAAGAATATATAAACTTAGAGCTTATTTTAACCATTATAATAAACAATAATTTTAATTTTTAATATATTTTACAACTATTAATACATATATAACTACTAATTAGTTCAAAATCAAAACTGCATTTACCAACTAATTTACTTAAATTGACTCGATTTAGTAGGTTAAGTCAGTTTTAATAGCTAACTTTTAATAGATGATATACTATTATATAATACAATAATATAATATATAACTATGACAAACTATTAATACATAGATATAACTATTATTATCTTATAGATTATAATAAAAGATAAAATACCAATAGTTATATGTAATAAATAAAATATTATTAAAAACTCAATATCTTAATAAAATATCATTTTTATTAAATTAGATTTTGAATTAGGTTTTGACTTTTATAAATTGTATTTGGGTATTGGGTTTAAATTCTTTTTATTTCGACTTGAGATTTGGGTATAATTAGTTTATTTTGAGTTTAGGTAACAATAAGAATATTATTCGGTTTGAGTTTAGTATAATATATTTAAATTTTGAAATATATATTTTAGAATATAAGAAAGATAGAATTATTCAATTGACAATATAATATAATAATATAATAATAAAATATAATGAATTTTACATACAATAAACACTTTAATTATTTTATCTAAACAAACTCTATTAAATAAATGTATTATGGTTTTTATAAGGTAAATCTAAATTGTGTTTCCCATCGTATAAAAATAATTCATTTTATTAAATTCAAAATTAAAATAGTTATAATTTAGAAAATCCAAATTATTTGAATCCGTCAAAATTTACCCGACTCTAAGTTCAAATCTGAAAAAATTAGAGTCTAAAAGAACCCGAGCACAAAAAAAATTGAGCCCAAAAAAATCTAATCCCGAAAAAAACTTAAGCCCAAAAAATTCTGAATCCAAAGAAAATTCGGTCGTTTGTCACCTCTACCCAACCTCCATCTTCACATAATGATTAAAATTTTCATATTTTTCCAGAAGAGATATAGGGTCATTACATATTTTACCAGCACAAGTCTTGCAAATATGCTTTATGATGTTCATTTTGATTTTTTATACCAATAACTAAATAAATTGAATTACCCATGTAAACTAAATAAATCGAACCGATCGTGGGAGAAAGGTTTTTAGATTTTCTTTTGAGTTGGAAAAGGAATTTTATTTGAAGTACCTACAATTTTATTTCCTTGTTTTAAATAATTATCTTTTTTCTTCAATTTAATATATCGTATTCCTTTAATTTTATTTTAAATTCATTATAAAAATATTAAAATTAAATTAAACAATTTTAATGAACTCAAACAATATTTATTTTTTTATATGGCCAACAATCCAACATACTATTTTCTTGTCTTCTACCATTCATGTACATATCAATTTGGGTTTTTATATGTTAAATGATGAAAAATTAAAATGTCATAAAAATAAATTACCAATTTAGGTTTTAATTATTAATGGGTTTGAGTTTGTAAGAATAACAAGTTTTAATGGATATTTAAGTTTAAGGTTTAAATTTTGATTTAGATATGTAAATGAGTTACGAGGATATGACCTTATAGGTTATTCCTTAATCAATTTATTCGGATTAAAATGTTTAAACCGAAAAATTTGGTTTTTTTTATTCGATTTTTTAGGATTAGAAAATTTTTTCACACCCCTACTTTCCATATAATCGTGCAGATGCAGAGCAGACCAGCTATACATGCCATAAAGTATCTCCTTGTTGATTTGAATCCTACAGCATACATCAAATGCTTTTCCATATCAAACTATCTACAGTTCCAAGGCAGCAATTTCCTACCCAAGCCGATGTTGCTCCCAGTCTTCGTCTTTTCTTCCAAGCATCAGTATCGAGCACTCATGCTCCACGCACATCTAGATATAACGATGAGACCTTCCAAGAGAGAACTCGGAAAACATTTAACACATTCATGTAGAATACATACTGATATACCCATATCTGAAATAGCCAAAAAGTTCCGTTAAAAGCACAGCACAGACTCATCCATTCCAGAAAGCCACTGAACAACTGGAACCTACAAAATGATATTTTAGAAGCAGCACACTATCTTATTCCCGCCGCTAGGCTTTATTTATATACAGAACAAGCATATCTTGGAAGCATATGTACAGCTCATGCCAATTCCCGTATTTGATCACCATCCATCCAAAGAAAAGGTTTCATTTTTTACTTACTTTTATCCAATAAACATCGACAGCAAAAAGCCATCATGCACATGAGAAATAATTAAAGAAGGTAAACTCGTACAGAAATTTAAAGAAGCCATTTCTCCATAGATATGCGAGGAGAATTAAATCCATAGAGTTTCTAAAGGGATGAACGTATAATATCCACCAACAGCAGCAGGGGAAATTTCTTTCATGCATTCCCTCACATAACTATAAACTAACTAGTATTTAGAGCACGGATATATAAGTTTCTGATTTTTATAAATTAAAAAGTACCTTTCTTGATTCTAGATAATTTAATATTCCACACCAAAAACATCACAAGAGCAAGTTATAGTTGCTTGATTCTCATAGCAGTCTCCATGCAAAACTTAACAGGGAATTTTGTAGAGGAAAAACTATGATAGATTTCATATAGGCATTTTCATCAGAGAGAATTACAGACCATTGCCAATAATGTGAGTTAAATCGACATGATGCATTATCTCCACCTAAGTTGGAGCAGAAAACTTTACAGTGATGGAGGTGGAATCTGCATTAGTTACAGCACCCTCGATGGAGCACAATCAATCATTTATTAATCATTCACCAAACCAATAACAAGCCAGTAATCATAAAAATTTATCTAAAAGACCAGAACAAGAGATGACCACAAAAATACCATTACTACCTAGTCAACTTGGAAGTCATAGAAACTTTAACCTATTATTGATGTGAAATCTACAAATGTTCATGGACTAGCAAGCATGGTATCGGATATTACAAACAGAAAATGTAAAATTCAGCAGCATATTGAATCTGAGGTAATATAGAATAAGAAGGTTCTTCATACATTGGTGCATTAATCAAACTTATTTTAAATTGATATATATCAGTAGAAAAAAAAATGAAACTCTAACCAAGAAATGCAATGCCAAAAATCAGTTTCTTTGCACTACACAACATGGCAACAAAACAAATTTAACAAAACAGTGATAAAAATTAGCATTATCACCACTAAATGTAACTCAAGCCGGTGCAACACTGATTTTGGACAACTCTTTCTCCTTGTGCTCCAGATACTGATGCAAAATTGCAAGCCTGGCAGTCTCAAATGCAAAATAGCCCAAAGCTGAAAAACAAGCACTATGAACAACTCTAGGCCCCAGTCCACTAGTCAAACCAATCCAACCTTCCTCCTTGAAAATCTGCTTCACCGTCGCATTAACCCCACTATACATAGCAGCAGCAACTTTATTCCCATGGACCTGAGTCATCAACCTTGTTTTCACGACATCGAGAGGAGTAGTCAAAGAAGCTGAAATTGCACCAGCCAAAGCACCGCAACAAACACTCTGAATTGGCTCCAAATTAGTCTGTTTTGTCTTTCTCAAAACCGCAGCTTTTAAATACTCAAACGAGGAATAACTTAACACCCCAGCAGGCAAATTCCTCAACAATGTAGCTGAGTAACCAGCATAAAGACCCAAAATCCCATCTTTTTCTAAAATTCTTAACAAGACTTGCCATGAGCTTCCTTTAGCACCAGCTTGCATTCTTTGAGTAATCAACTCTTTGGGTACCATTATAGCTGATGAAACAATATTTCCCATAGCACCAGCAGTTGGAGGAATTAGCAAAGCTGGACACTCCAATTTGGACAAAAAAGACTTCCCAAACTCACATGTCCCAAAATAAACAGCTGAAGAAGCCGTTGAACCTACAATAACAGCTGAAACTCCTCTGTAAAATCCAAGAATACCATTCGTCTGGAAAGTTTTGACTACTGCATCAAAGGTGCTAGCATAAATCTCGGAAGCACCCTTTGTCTGCATTTTGGTTTTGATGGTATCGAGTGGGAGAAGGCATACGTAAGTAAATGCACCGGCAATTCCACCACCACCTGCACCGATTAGAGCTCTTTCGAAGACAGATAAGTTTTTCATAAGGGTTTGGGCTTTGGAGCTGTTTCTTGATCTGGGTTCTAGCCATTTGGGGAATTTAGGCGATTTGGGTTGCTGGGATTCAATTAAATTGGCGAAAGGGAGCGGAAAACGAAACTTGGTGGGTTTTGCAGTTTGAGGATCTGCAGAAATGGAGGCAGAAGCAAACGAGAGGTGATGTAGGAGAGGTTTGAGGGGTTTTTGAGGGTTTTCCGGAGATGAAGTGAGAGTGATGAAATGGGTGAAAAGGGAGGCGAAGTTGGTGTTGATTGGCGGATGATTTAAGTCAGAAGAAGGGAGACCCAGAGATGCAGAGAGTCTTGTCTCCATTGCTAAAGCTTTATGTTGCTCTGGTAGAAATTTTCTTTCACTCGGTTTGAAGTTCGAAGTTTTAACCACTCATTGATGGACGATCGAATCGATTATTTCTCTTTTTTTTATGCTTAAGGAACATCAAAATATATGAATAAAAATTCTAAATAAACCTTTTTCTTTTTCCTTAATGAACAGCAAAATACATCAATAATCTTTAATTATTTCCACAATTGATCAATGGGGATTCAATTTTAAGCTTGGCATTGTTTTTAACAGTAAATGAACCACATTACTGAAAACTAATTTTTTTTTTTTTTGATTTCTTCTTATTCAACTTAGCATTTGAGATAGAAAACATCAGGGAAAGTATTTTGACAGAAAACATTACTGTAATCCTGCACTTAATCTCTCAAATGATGTCGTTGCTGCTTAATCTTGCACTTAATCTCTCAAACTGTATTGTTGCTGCTTAATCCTGCACTTAATCTCTCAAACGATTATGAGGGTCCTCCCTTCTTGTTAGTTTATTTAATTAAATTAAATTGATACAACTTTAAATAAAGTTCATGACGCTTAATGACACTAATTGCTACTCACATGGCCCAATAGGCCCAGTTTGAAGTAAAATATTTAAATTCAAGAGAATTTAAAAGCTTACAAACCAAACAGTAAAATACTTGGATTCAAGAGAATTTAAAAGCTTACAAACTAAGCAACTAGGCAAATACTGTCTCCTCGATGTGGGTTAAGAAAGTAAGTTACATAAAATCAATGTTTAGAATACTAATCTTTTAAATATTTCAACTTAAATATTTATTTATTTTGAGTTTTATTTTAAAGTTGTAGTTTTAGTTATTTAATTTTAATAATTATTATAAATTTTTAAAAACATAAATACTTATTTTTTTATAAGTTTTGAAACAAAATAATATATATTATTACTTATATAAACAATTCAATCACAAAGGAAAAAAAATCCATATATCAAAAATCAAAGCTTCTAAAAACTATATATTAATTAGCAGTGAGAACATAAGAAAATTTTATCATTAAACTGATACAACTAAAATAAACATTAAATCTCATTCATGTAAAAAGTTTATTCATCTTTAAAAAAGCCGAAAAACAAAACAAAAATATAACTCCTTCAACAAATCAACACCTTATTTGCATCATAAAACTAAAAAATTAAAAAATTACCTAAAAAAATTAATAGAAATAAATAATTAAATTTTAATAATTACGAAACTCATTCATCCCCTCCAACCTTGAAGACGATGAAATAAGCAATATTTAGAAAAAAAGCTGTTGATGGATCAAACAAAGGTGGAACAAAACAAGAATTTACTTGTCTTTCACATTTTTCATCTGTTATAACCGATGATGTTTCGTTGTCATCATTGTTTCTTGAGAACTCGACGAGCACAACACATCCACTATAGAGGACCTAGGACCTACAACTAATGTTACACCAACTCTTTGAAGTCGGTTAACCTTATATTTTCTAACTTCTTAGTGCATTATAATACTCAGGCGGCAGAGTCGATCATATATAACAGCTAACCCAAGTGCACCAAGTGCTTAAAAACCTAAGGCTTAACCGAGACTTACAATTACAAGAGAAAAGAGCACTTTTATTAATATACAATACAACTATAATATGACACACACTTCTCTCTTACTTCATTATAAGAATGAAAGCTCCTACCCATATTTATAGAGTTTAATGGTCGTTGGATTGTTGATACATGTCAACATCCTTGCCATTAATTTTACAAACATATAATAGTTAGAATGTTAATCTAGAATATCTAGTCTTTTAGACAATATCATATTTCTTTATTTTATATTCTAGAATTTTCCAAACAAAAAATCTCTTAAAGGATAAGTTTGGTTTTTATCCCAAAGTTGCCTTGGCTTTAAACAATCCCCCTTCAATGCAAACTTCTTTCCACAGATGATTTGCAGATCATATCGAGTGCTTCTCTGAACTTCTCAAACTTTAGTCTACTCAAACTCTTCGTGAATATGTTTCCAACTTACTCATCTGTCATTGTTGGCATCATCTTGGCTTCCTCTTTAACGACCTTCTCGCGAATGTAATGATAGTGAACTTCTATATGTTTTTTTTCTGTACATGAAAAATATGTGAAAATCGAACGTTGATAATGACAATTAATCTCAAAGAAAGAGAGAAAAATAGAACACACAGATTTTACGTAGAAACCCTTTTGGGAAAAACCACGGCCAGAGGAGAAGAAAAATTCACTAACTATTGAATTTGAATGATATAAGAGGAGAGACGACTACATCTATTTATAGGTTTAAAAACCTTATTCTAATTAAAGTCTAAGAGAAGTAATGCAGTAAGGCTTGATAATAGGGCTGATGGTTGTCTCTTATTGCACCATGATATTGCTCTTGATCCAAGGATGAAGATGTACCCAATTGTCGATTGTTGCATATCATAGTCTCTAAGATAGTCGGCGTCACAATATCTAGCCACTAGACATTCTTTTGTTTTATTGTATAAAATACTAAACTTAATGGTGCCTTTAACATACCTTAGGATGCGACGTATTGCATCAAGATGAGGCTTCTTAGGATTGCTCATGTATCGACTAGCCACTCCAACTGCATAAATTATGCCTGATTAGCTTAGAGTGAAATAATACTTTCGATTAGTTGTCGATACATGGTTACATCTTCTAAAAGTTTTCCTTCATCTACTTGTAGTTTATATTGGGATCCATGGGAGTGGAGATAGGCTTACAGTCAAGCATCCCATACCTCTATAGAAGATCCTTTGCATATTTTTATTGTCCCAAAAATAATACTTCCTCCATGCGATCTACTTCAAGTCCAAAAAAGTGTTTGAGTTCTTCTAGTTCCTTCATATGAAAAATGATAGAAAGATTTTCCTTTGTTCGCTACATTTTCTCGTAATAATCTCCCGTGATGATTAAGTCATCCACATATACTAGAACTATGGCTAGTTTTCCTTGATTTGCTTTCACAAATAAACTAGATTTTGAAGGAGCAACTGTAAAACCACTTTATATTAAAAACTCATTGATCTTTCCATTCCATGCTTTTAGAGCCTGCTTCAAGCCGTAAAACGCCTTATTCAGTTTGTAAACATACTCGGGATGGATCTTGTTCTCGAAACCTCTTGGTTACTCCATGTAGATGTCCTTATCAAGTTCTCCATGTAAGAAAGCATTCTTGACATCCATCTGTCACAACTTTCAAGGCTTTTTAGTGCTTAATGCTAATAAGACTCGAACAGTTGTGATCTTTGCCACAGGGCTAAATGTTTCTTCATAATCTAGCCTATATTATTGAGAGAAACCTTGAGCAACAAGTCAAGCTTTATACCTTTCATTTGAGCCATATGGTCGGGTCTTCACCTTGTAGATCCATTTGCAGGATATTGGCTTCACATCTTTTGGCTTTGGCACTAAGTCTCATGTTTGATTTTCTTTAATGTCTTAATCTCTTCTTCCATAGATTTTTGTCACTCAAGGCTTTGTGTTGCTTCTTCATAAGCAGATGGCTTAATAGGTATAGACTCATTTACAAAGGCAATGTTGGCATACCTTGGGTTAGGCTGCCTTGGCCTTACTAATCTTCGTAATTCTTATGCAGGCTCCTCAACTTGTATTTGTCTTGGACGAAGCTCCTCAAATGTAGATTGATGTATGCCTATCTTCCATGGACTCTTTTCCTTGAAGGGTGAGCTTTCTCTTTCTTCACTTGGATACAATACTTACTCTTTATCTTCTTTATTTTCTTTCGGAATCTCTTTTAAGCTATGAGATTTTGGAAGCTCGATCTTTTGAGGTGACCACCATGAAGAAGCTTCATCAAACATCACATTTCTTGAAGTGTGGCATCTTCCAGTGGTTGGATCACAACATCTCCAACCTTTCCGTGCATCATCATAGCCGACGAAAATGCACTGAATTGCCTTATTGTCAAATTTACTCCTTAGGTGATGTGGCACAAAAACGTAGCATACACAACCAAATACCTTGAGATGGCTGATAGTTATCTTGATCTTCCATAATATCTCATACAGTGAGATGAATCCCAACTTAGCTTATAGTAGCCTACTAATTATATAGGTTATCATTCTCATACACTCGACTCGAAATCTTTCTGGTACATTCTTAGCATGAAGCATGCTTCGACAAGTTTCAACGAGGTGACGATTCTTGCATTTTGCCACTCCATTTTGTTATAGAATATTGGGGTAAGTTAATTGTTATATGATCTTGTGCTTCTCAAGATAGACAGTGAGCTCAGTAGATAGATATTCTCTCCCATTATCGGTACATGGACACTTAATTTTCTCATTGAGTTCACTTTCTATCTTCTTCGTAAACTTCTTAATGTTCATAAAAGTCTCTAGCTTTTCCTTCATAAAGTAAATCCATACGTACCTTGAGAAGTTGTCGATAAATGTCACCATATACTTCATACCTCTAAGTGATGATTGCTTCATTGGGCCAAAGACATTTGAGTGTATAAGCTCCAGTGGTGTCTTGAGTTGATGCTTTGACTCATTGAGTGGCAATTGGTGAGCCTTGGCAAATTGACATTCAACAGAGACTATGTTTGTTCGGATGTCTACTTGAGAAAGTCCTCTCAATATATCATTCTTCATCATTTCCTTCAGCTTGTTGTAGCTTACATGTCCAAGGCGCTCATGCCAAAGATCAGCCGTCTCATTCTTCCTAGTCTTGTCCACAAATTTCGACTCTGCAGATAACACATAAACTGACTATGTTCTTCTTCCTTTCATAATAAAAGTGCCAATCACATTCACTTTCTAGAATATAGTCACATCTTTAGGCCCAAAGAGTACATAATTCCTTGTTGCTGCCAGTTGAGGTACTGAAAGAAAATTCTTCTTCAAGCTAAGGACAAGATAGACCTTCTCAAGTTGGAGTTACTGAGAGCCATACCTTGGAAGTGTTGTCTTTCCAATATGAGAAATAGAAAACTTTGGATTGTTGGCTGTCAGCACCACTCTCATTCCTTTGTACTCAACCATGTCTTGCAACTTCTTCTCGTCACTGGTAATATGATTGGAGCACTTAACATCGATGATCCAATCCTCCTTGTAGGCTATCTTTGACTCCATTGTTGCTGCAAGAGCTGGTTCCTTTATGTTTTCCTCCAACTTTTCTTTATCCTTGTAGTCTATCTTTGAATCCGTGGTTTCTATAAGAGTTAATTCCTTCATGTCTTCCTTTAACTTTTCTTGATTCAGTCCAATAAAAAATTTGGTTTCTGCTGTTGGAACAAAGTTAGCAACAACACACAAACAGCTATAAATTTGCTTAAGAACAAAAATGAAACCGAGAGCAAAAGTGAAAATGAACTTGAGCAAAAAACTTGGATGAATAATCAGCAGCACACTTCATTCATTGATAATGAAGACTAAATACATAGTTTTCAAGTCAAATGACTATTACCTAATGATTTAACTACTCCCACTAATTTACTAATACAAATTTGAATTACAAAATAAGTAAGCTGACATATCAGCTACTACATCAACTTCAAATCAAAAACAAATCCTACTAACTTTGATAACAAGTTACAAAGTAACTAAACTAAGTTACATTGAAACAAAATAATCAAAATGAACAGATCTTGCTGCAAAACTTGCTGCTATACTTGGTTCTGCTCCAATGCTGGTCTGTTTGCAAAGTTGCTGGCCACATGTTGCATTGCAGGCCAATGCTCAACATCTGCATCCCATTGATTTTATCTAGAAGTTGCATAGGCTTTCAACATTGTTGATCCTCTTATTGTCTTTCTTTACCGAGGCAGCACCACTCTCCGCCTTGGGTTGATGAAAAACATGATTATTATGATTTTGATTATCATCTTTATTATATGAAAGCCTTGTAAGTTTCTGCACCAACGCTATGAAATCTTTAGAATGTGTGTGGATGACTTTGGGAGAGTGCATGTAGATAATAGTGACGTTGCTGTTGTGGCTTCAAGGTGCCGTTAAAGCCAAGGGAAGGGATTATAGATGATGACGACAATGAGGAGCGTGGGGGGGCAACTACCACTATTCCCGATGTTGGACGTGCTTTCTTTCTTTGCATGACAATGGCAGCACACCACGCACTTGAGAGGACCTTTATTGGCCTCCATCCACACCTAAAGAGCCTTTTTGAAATTCTTGTGCACTAATTATAAGCAGATCGTAACACTCTCTTCCACTTGATTTAGCAGTGCTTGTCGATCCTCGACACTTTGATTTGTAAAGCGATTTTGTTGCCTACGATTAAGTTATTCCTTGTTGGTTGGGGCCTGGTCTCCATGTGTATTATCTTCGATCATTCTTGTTACATTGTTTAATTAAGTTAAATTGGCCCAACTTTAAATAATGGCTATGAGGCTCGATAACACTAATTGTTATTGACATAGTCCAATCGCCCAAGTAATTTGAAGTACAATACTTAAATTCACGAGAGTTTAAAAACTTGCAAACCAAGCAAATGTTGTCCCCTACCAAATTATCTTCTTAGGCATAACACCAAGGTTGTGAGGGATGAAAGAAATGTATATAAAAATATACAAAATCATTATTTAGACGAAAACTAAATTGGCTTAATTTACAATTTAGTCTCTGTAGTATATCTATTTTCTCACTTTGATATTTAAATTTTTTTGTCCCAATTTGGTACCAAAAGTATCAATATCTTTTATTTTTGGTCCATTCTATAATGAATGTTAAAAGACAACTGTTAGGCAACTTGGCCAATGAAAAACGCCACCTGACATGTTTTGGCTAATGAAAAATGCCATGTTGCAATTAGGCTTATTTAAAATAAAAACATTAAATTTAAATTAAAAAATAGAAAAATATAATATTAAATATTAAAAAACACTTTTAACTTTAACCAGTTGTTGACCGGATGTTAACTAAGTGTTGATTGGCCACGTGGCGCTATTAAAACACACCACATGTTCTTTTTTAATTATATTTTTAGTATTATATATTATATTGATTAAAATATAAAATATATATAATATATAAAAAGTTTTAAAATATTTTTTACAAAATTCTAAAATATGTAATTTTAAATTTTAAAAGTTAAAATAATATATAAAAATTAAAAAAATGTATTTAAATTTCAAGTAATTGTAAAAAAAGTTGAAATTTAAGTAGATTTTATAATTATATATTTTAAAATTTTATAAAAGAATTATTTTCTATTTTTTTACAATTTTTTTTACATTTTGTAATAGTTTTATTAATTCAACTAATTTTTTTCAATTATCGTAATTTTTTAGATTATATATATTTTCTAAATTTTTATATATTTATTTCTATTTTATATTTTCTAATGTGAATATACATTTAATAAAAGAAAATATTTGTTTTTTAATCAAGACATCACGTGGCACTTTGTGATTGATTATAAGATTTTTTTTAACCTCTGTCAAAAATAGACTAAAAATATAATAAACGCGTACTTTAGGTACCAAACGGGAATTTGAGTGTACTTTAAATATCAAATTGAGACAAAAAAATTATATACTAAAGTAGAAAAATAAATATATTTTAAGGACCAAATTGTGAATCTAACCAATTAAATTTTCACTCAAAAGACTTTAAATATTTCAATTTAAATATTTATTTTAAAGTTATAGCTTCAAATATATAGTTTTAAATATAATTATAAAATTATTAAGAAAAACACAAATACCAATATAATAAAATTTGTTGTTTTATAAATTTTGATATATATTCAACTGAATTTTTGTCTAATAACTCAAGAAGTAACTGAGGTAAAATTTTAATAAGTGCATTGAACTTTGAATACTAATTTTCGTTATGCTAAAATTATCTTTTATCTTTTATTGATGGATTTTAGCTTTGTAAATTATAAAATATTATTATTATAATATCTAGAACTATTCATAATTTCTTTTCAATCCATAAATAAGAGGATAATACGTGTACTAGAACCTACATCCTCCTACATTGATAACAATGTCTATGTCAATTGAAATAAGACACTGTTTTTCATAATTAAGTAATTGTGTTTGTTTTGTGCTTTGGTTTTGCATGGAAAGAAAGAAGAAAATTAAATGGAAAATTATGATTTTTTGATGCCAAAAATTAAAAAGTAGATACAATCACGTCTTTATTTTGAAACTAAATGACTAGTGGAAAGGGGTTGTATCTCCTTACACTGTCTAAGCCGATAAAACACAAAAGACAATGACAAAAGAGATGAGATGAGATACAATGGAACATCCTACAACTACATATGTTGATATATTGTACATGGATCATTCATGCATGCATGCACGCACGCACGCACGTAGCCCATCAATCACATTGATTTGAGTACAGTATGCAACCTTTAGTAACTGTGTGTTCATTTGATGGGGTTCCAAGCATGAGCATGGTGAAAATAATAGAGCTCATTCTCCGATATGCAACTCCAACATTTAGAATTCACTGTGCGGAAACTTGGTTCTCTCGGGATCGTTAAAGGCCGGTTCGATCTGCATTTCCATTTTCTTTTTATTAATAATAATTCATATTATTATTATTTGTTTATATTTATCATTTTACCTTTGAGGGAAAAAGGGTCTGTCGAAGAAAGGCATGAGTTGAGCTTTTGGAACCATCTCCTTTCTTAAACAACGTATCTCTTCATCTTCAATCATCTGATCTCCATTCAATGTTTATTTATGTTATTAAATAATTAATCATTAATTTAAATTAATCATTTTTCTTAATTACCTTTTGCACTTTCTCAACTTGTTTCTTCTGTATTTCCAAGAGATAAAACTTGGTCGCCACCTGATTAACCACATAATTAATAATTAATAATTATATAAGCAAGAAAAAAAAACACTTAATTCATGAAAGTGATAGTGAATTATACGTACCGAGTAATTGAACATAGCACGCTTAACGGCTCTTTGTCCAGTGTGAAGCTTGAACTCTTGAGTTTTAGTATTTTCCTTGGCTGCAGGCTTGGGTGTAACCTATATTCATACAAATCTGGCCTTTTATTTATTTATTTAGAAGTGAAATATTAGTGGAAATTAATATATATGGATAAATGTGTTTACTTTGGAATATTTGTCTTTCACCTGATCTTTTGTCTGCTCAAAAGAAGAATAATGAAATATTAATGGTACAACCCAAATAAGCAAGACAACAATTGATAAATAAAATATTAAAGATTTACATTATCGATTGAATCTTAACTTAGTTGGTGCCGGTATTGTTGCCAATGTATGAGTTGAGGAGGGATTATGAGTAGTTTTAGGCATTATATAAAAAAATAAAACAAAGACTAAGAATCGTGTATTGCAATCTTGGAAGTTGTTGGTTCGAGCATAAGCGAATTTAAAGGATTAAGTGGGAGCTTTGTTTCTCTCAAATGGAAAATTTGCTTTTTAGTTTCTTTATAAATAGTAAAATTAAAAGTTAATATGTAATAAGATAGTACTTTGACCCCAAAAATAATGAAATTATAAGCCAATACAAGATTAAATTCTTATTTAGTTCTTTAAAAGAAATTTCTACCTTCGACCTTGATAGATAGTGTTCTGCCTTGATAGATAGTGTTCTGCTTACGTAAGTATACTTAATTAAGGATTGGACGAAAATGAGTTAAGTAGTATTGGACAAACTTGTTAGGAAATTAACCAAAAGCATTGAAAAAACGTAAGAAATAAGTGAAAAGGAATTGAAGAAGAAACCTTTAATGCAGGTTTGGGGTGTGATCTCTCCATGTTGGACTGAATGGCTTAGCTAGTTGTTTGCAGTGAATATTATGCATTAAGTGAGGAACTGAAAGTGGGGGATTTAAATGCATGGTGTGGGAAGACCCCCCAACCCAAAAAAAAGAACAAAAATGTTTGGAGATTTGTAACTATCTTTTAATGCCTTTATCTGTTGCAACATCAGCAACAAACATTGTTAAGAAGGAAATTAAAATTTCATATTTGCCATGCACCAAACTTTCTGATTAAATCTCCCTCTCATCCACACATATTTGATTGTCATTCCCTACTAAACTTTTCCCTCTTACTGTTTTAACTATTAAAATCTCTAATTTCATGTCACTCTTAATTTTGTCTTTGATTGAATTTAAGGGCTTAATCTATTAATTAAGAGTCTTTGTAATAATTGATATCCTTATTTATCCAAAACTTCATTACCTTACCCCCCATTACTTCAGTTTGTTGTAAGTGTTGTTGAAGTGCTTTTGTGATTAGATGTGATTGCAACACTTAATTAGGTGATTAACCATATGTTAATGATGATTATTAGAAAATTAATGTGTTTCGCTTAAATTTACTATTGATTTTTAATTTTATTTTGAGACATTTTGATATTCGGTAATTATATTGAACTTTGATTAAATTTAAAGTTGTGTAGGATCAAACCCTTAAATAGAATGTAAAACTCTCATAACACTATTTTTTCCACCCACAAGGCTCGAAGATGAGGCCTTATTTAAAAAACATCAAGTTTCTTACCATTCGACTCAACCTAATCCTTGGAGTGCTAACAAGGAACTTTAACCACTTGCCCGATTAGACTATTTGTAGTTTCATTGAAACATATCTATATGTACTCAACTAAACCAGAGTTTGATTGTATTACATCCTTGTTATATGAAAAAAGTGTTGAAAAAGTGTGGGTGACTCTCTATAGAAGCAACAATTGTGACTTCCTACAAAGATGTTCAATATTTGTAAAAAAAAAAATCCTTAATTTTTCTTGACAAAACACAGTAATATCAGTTTTAAAGAAGGCAATAAAATCGGGTATTCATTAACATTCTGATAAGTATAAAAATTCGAGTTTATAAACCGTATAACGAAGAGGATGATGGTAGAGGGAAACTCAGTGAGTAAAGTAGCTCTCAAAACAATAGTGCTGTCTTTTGGTTCAGGTCACCCTTCTTGCACAATAATAATAACAAACTGACTTAGAAAACTAAAAGAAGAAAAGCTAAAAACGGGCGAACGAACAGAAGGTTGTTAAGAAGGCAGTTTTCAATTATTATATATATATATATATATATAGCCGACTGAAACTTAATTTAATTGGCATAGGTGTGGTTGCTAATGTTGGAGGACGTGGATTCAATTGTACATTATTCTCCTATTTATGAGTTAGGGAAGGGCTATGAATAATTCTAGACATTGTGTCAAAAAAAATAAATACGGTCAGAACTTATAACAAGATTATTTAAAAAATTTATATATATATATATATATATATATAGTTAAAGTCGTTATCCAACCAGCAATGGCATTTGAAAGAGAAAGTTTGATTGTGATTAAGAATGGAAGGAGGATGTTGGCTTATTATTATTACAAGTTAAGAGGAACGTCAAAACAGTTAGTTTGGTGATGATTCGAAAATTAACCTAACTAATTTGCTTTTCTTTACATTGAAGTTTTGCCACCTCATGTCTCACATCATTCTTCTATTCCATTTTTCTCCCAAAATATATAAATAAATATTTGATACGTATATATTGGTAAAAATAAAATATATAAATAAATGACATGTCTACAATGTTGGTGAAAAATTTATGTATCAAATTTATATAAAAATAATAATATAAAATTATTTATGATTTTAGTTAAAATGGAAAGTCGAAATAGTGAAGACCATAATGTCTTAGTTTAAATCTAATAATTCTCATCTTTTGAATGTATTTAAACAAAAAAAAAATTAGGCTAAACTACATTCAACTATTAATAAGTTTTTTTTGTCATCCGACTATAAAAAATTACAAAATTGTTTTTTAACTGTTTGATATTTTTCTTTTTTGGCTACCAACCATTAAATGGCTAATGCAAAGATGACGTGGCTGCTTTTAAAATTGGCAAATAGTAAATTTAACCCTCGACATTTATATATTACGTTAATTTAGTCTTGATTCTAAAAATATTAACCCTCAACATTTACACGTTGTGTAATTTGATTATTTTTCCAGTTTTGCCTTTGTGACATTTTCACCTAAAATATTTTTAAAAAAATAATTTATCAGCTAAATTTGATAGAAAATATACCAAAAATGGGAACACCTAAGAAATCAAGATCATAACCTTCACCTTTTCTCATTATTTTCTCTTAATACTTCGATTCTCAATCGTTGGATTGAACACTAGCAACTAAGATAACTCGGTCTTCGCTAGTTCACTCTTCAATATTTTGAAGTATAAGAAACAAAATGTATTTGGAGACTATCTAGTTTAATTATAAATGCAATTTTTTTTAAAAAGGAATTTTTTATTTTTATTTTACATATTGTGTATTGAATTATATTTTCATGTAAAAATAAGATAAAATTTGGTAATTGTAAATATTAAGGACTAAATTTTTAAAAATAAGACTAAATTGACACAATATGTAAATATTGAGGACTAAATTTGTTATTATGTCAATTTCAAAAGTTGTCACATTATCTTACTGTTTGCCATTTAACGACAGGTGACCAAAAAAGAAAAAAATTGAATAGTTGAGTAATTATTTTGTAACTTTCCATAGTTGATTGAGCAAAAAAGAAACTTACTAATAGTTGGGTGACTACCAGTATAGTTTACCCTTAAATTTATCAAAATATAAAAAAAGAAAAAGTAGTACCCTCAAAATGATTTTTTTTAATGCCAAAATAATATTTATTGCTTTGTAAAAAGAATGAATTTTTGATAATTTTACAACTGAGTTGCGATCCGGTTAATGAGTAACACACCAACTTAGTCAAACTCTTAATATATAGTATATGTATATGATTATTAGTAAACCATCCAATGCTAATGAACTTTTCTTAGGGCTCGTCCACAAATTGGTACTTAAACTATACCATTTTTTGCATATTGCTATCTAAACTTTTTTTTTTGTGACAAGTGGCACCTAAAATACTTTTTTTTTCCAAGTTGTTACCTCCATTAGTCAAACTGTTATGTCTATTTTAAAAAAAGATAACCTACATCCAAGGTCACTAAATTATTAATAAGTTTATGTTTTGGTGACTCAACCTCAAAAGGCTATAAAATGGTCACTAAATTATTCAAATGTTTTCATCTAAGTCATTGAGCTATTAAAATAGTCGTTGTATGGCATTTTCCATTCTCACCTCCGGCACCAATCAAAAGAGTAAACCTCTCTTCCTCTTGTTGGCAAAAATTTGGTTTGAAAACATTTATCATTGCACAACGGAAAATTAAAATTTTGAAAACCGACCGGATTTTTGATATTTATAGTAATAAATTGTTTATCGAAATTGCACTTGTGTTTTCGACTAGAAGGATCCTTGTCGTTCCCGGCTTTCAACCAAACAACTTTCTCCGCTATTCTCCTACCATGAACTACTTCGAGTGTGGGCTCGAATGAATTCGGATCAAACATAGAACCAGAAAAAATTTCTTTACTTTCAGTGAGAAAGTAAATCCCTCTCTTAAACAAAACTGGTAGAACTGTTATTCCCAAAAAATATAATTTATATTTAAAAATGAATTCTGACTATTTTCAGGCAAAATAACAATATCTCAAAATGTGTATATTTAGTCCTACCAGTACCATCTATTTATAGAGAGAGGAAGTAAAACCCTAGTTGAATTAGTAGAAGCATTTAATGCCTGTTTAATAGAAAAACTAAACTCGGTCTAAATAGGATTATGGGGGGCGGCAACCCTAGTTAAATGTACTAGGGTTTATTGTCTTATGTATTAACATGAGAGGCTTTTGGAGCTCTCTTGTATCGGGTCCAATTATAAACACTTATTGAAACTTTTAACCCTAGTATTTTATAATTCAATCCAACCCAATAATTGTTTTTCTATTTTCAAAATAAACATCATAAATTAATTTAAATAAAAAATTAATTTCCCAATTAAATAATTTTCTCAACCCGATTCTAATTCTGTTAAAATCATTGCAACTTTATTAGAAAAGAATCGTGAGAAAATATATTTAATATTTCTACATTCAACAAATTCACATTAACCAATTAATTTATTTCCATTTTCAATTTCAATTAATTAATAAATAATTCAAAAATTATAAATTAATTTTTCATGCCATTTCCATTTAGAGAAAATCATATTGTCATTTTCATTTAGAGAAAATCACATTCATTTCTAAATGTTTCTCATTTCTCTAACTTTACCATTTCTATCCATTCTTGTTCATTTGACTCAATATGCAATTCATTTTTTGTTTCAACAAGTTAGTGGATAGATTGATCGGACATATGTGATTAGGGCTCAAAATTATTTATAATTAAATTTTAACTTTTCGTTTATTTATTATAAACTCATTTACTCACAAAGTCATTCCATTATAGTATGGTGACTAAGTTGTCCCTAATGTCATAACATTATGAAAGTAACTAGATTAGTGCTCGTCCAATGACCTTGTCATAAGAGTGTTACCCTCATAGGATATCCTTAATCTTTTTTTGGGATAAATTTGTTCTCCCAATATGATCATGTTTTATCTCATGGTAACCATTACTCTTCCTTAATGAAAATTCAATTACTATCAAATAGTAATCAAGTCATTCATCTCAAAGACGAAGGACTCATTGCCATGTTTACTTTTTATTTATCATGTAATACCAATGAGAGGATATCATTTACCCACATTTTGGACTATGAATTCCACTGTTGTAAGTGATGCTACATACTACAGAAGTCGTATACCCAATGCAGCAACTTTCGGTTCCTTATCTATTTGAACTCAGGCTTTTACTTACATCAAAGTATACGAGTCAAGCATACATAGTCCGTCATCCACTCAGGATTAATGTATGTCACACTTTGAACGTCACAAGTGAATAAATCTATAAATGGATTCAAGATCTATTCTTCTTGGGTCCAGTTCGATATACTGTTGGTCCAATCAGTCACATCTATATTTCTATCGTCTAGGAATCATCCGCCCTGATGCCCAAGACAAGACATTTCCTCAATTAAACTTGATAGACGGCATATTGGTCTTTCAATTAGTTTGCTCATTTTAGATTAGACTAAGGACATGTTTATGTTTGTTTAATAAATAAGTTATCTTTTTGTATTACGATCCGAACATATAATAAATTATTTTAACTGAGTTTAATTGAGTTAAAAATCGGTTGACTTGTTAACCAATACAAACTAGTTTAATTGAGCTAAAAATTGGTTGAATTGATTTTTCTATTTTTTACATATTTTTATTTTATGGTTTTTAATAATTTATTTGATAACCGAAAATTGATGCCGGAGTAGTTCAATCATCTGTGAAAACCTTAATTAAAACCATAAACCTTAAAATGCTCACACTTATAAAAGAAGCTCAAGATGAGAGAAAATATATATATATATATATAAAGAGAAAATAATATTTTTGTCTTTTTTTTGTCACATAGTAACTTCTAATAGGTTATCTTTTAAAATAGATTTAATGGTTTGACTAAAGGTTGAACTAATGGATGTACCAATTTGAAAAAAAATAAGTAGTTTAAATAGCACTTCTAACCAAAAAAAAAATTAGGTATCCAAAAAAAATTTGATATAATTTAAAACCAATTTGTAGATTAAACTTTTTTAATTGCATAAGCAGAATTATTATGTAATTAGATAAAAACTTTAACCACAGTTATAAAATAAAAAATCTTTACATATATATACAATGTTATTCCTATAAAAAAATATCTAATCTTAAAAGTACCTTAACTCTTAAGTAATATAGCAAAGCTCATAATACAAAGTTGTTTTAGTCCAATTTCATTGTCACCAATTTAATATTAAAAACAGCTCGAAAATGCTAAAAGTAAGTCTAAAGTTGACGTTTTAGGCCTATTGAAAATAGGACTTCAAATTAGTAGTAATTAAAAAAAATTCTGAAATCATTAGTATGGTTTTTTATCTATATTCTCATAATATTATTTCTTGATTAATTAACTAAAGATTTTTATTATTAAATAAAATTTATAATATATGTTCAAAATAATCCCTTATTATGTGCTTTTGATTTAGGTTGAATCTTAACTTAATTCGAATAAATATTGTTATCAGTACAGGAGAACGTGAGTTTCAATGCATTAAAATACATTGTCTTCCTATTTATGAGTTGAAAAAAACTATACATGCTTCTAAACATTGTGTCAAAATCCTCCTTCCCTAAGCCAACAGTAAGTAGCCAAAATAACCAGTGAATCACCGTATGAGCATCTGAACTGAAACTATTCTCAAAGATTCAACAGCAAAACTTTGTAATAGAATATCACAATTAGTTCGTATCATTTTGACACTTGATCATAGCCAAGATGAAAAAACTTAAAAAGTCTTTTCTTTCAAAGAAAAATAGAAATGGAAAGAACCTAAAATAGTCCTCACATTTGGTTAATTTCCACAATGGCTGATTTTCTTCAACAAAAGCAGCATGAACTGAGATGATGGACCGAAACCGGAGAAAAACCAGCAGTCAAGCTTCTGAAACTCTACCATTTACTACTTGTTCTTTTCACATTCTTTCTTTTTATAGTTTAACTTGCTTGGAAGTCAAGGAATAGATGCAATTTCTGCAACAGCAACTCACGAGTTCCAAAAGGAGGTTTGCTACTAGTAATCCAATCCTTCTCGAGAAGACCTGCTTTGGCACTAGTCAGCATCTCATGGTGGAAAGCAGACACAATGCCGTAAATTGAAGTCCTTAAAACATCAGCCATTGCGTATGCTTTAGAATATAGTGGGTCATCTCTCCTTTTTCCTGTCCTAACATCTCTTCTTCCAGTACTGAAGGTAGCCGATTTCGTGCTGAATGCTCCCATTAACTGATGAGATGGTTGTAAGCTTATTTTTTTCCCCATCAATGTTTCAACAGCAAGTAAACAAGCTATGAGTGTTGAGATGGCAGCAGCATTGCTACCAGATAGTTGAGCAACTCCAAATCGGTCTTCTCTACGCGAGCGTGAAGTTAAGGAAGCAAGTGCTCGAGCAGACCATGTGTATACCTGTAAAAAGGTGACACCAAAAGATTATTAAATTTGATACAAATTACAATCAAATGAGTCAATCTATATTTTGCTCAAATCTCAGAGAAAAGCCACAACTGAACTAAGCAGTTCATGCATATGGATGAAATTTCTCGCAAGAGAAAACACCCAATATAACTTGAAAGGGTAAAACCCAACCTTGGCTGAGCACAAATACAATCAGCCTCAAAAACTACGCTCCACCCCCTTCAAATGTGTCTTGATACATAATTAGGTTATATATACTAAGCAAGCAACCACATAGAAACAAGAGAACAAAGCAAACCCAGAACAAAAGCAATTACAGCAAGCAAATAAACCTACAAAGAAAAGTAGTGTTTGTAACCAACTACCTGTGCTGCCTAGGGATGTAAGATTCCCTAGTCGATAACGAGAAAAATACCAAAGTTACCCAGAGATTGAAGTGAGCATTAAAGGCAAAAATTTGTCCAATATGAATGCCTTCAAACATTTTCAAGTCTTCTATATAATTCTGAAGGTCATACTCTCGTATTCATATTCAAATATGTACCTGACACAAGTGCTTTAAGTAGGATAAAGTGTCCGGCAAACATAGCCTTCCTACCAAACCATGTTGCACATAAGGTGAATAATCTGGGGATCAATTTTTTTCAAGCAGAGCTAGGATGAGAGATCAGATAGTCCCCTCCCTTCTGCAACAGGGCTGTAATTTTTTATTATATAATTTATTTAATACTGCATGTTAATTAAATTAGTGTCAAATACTATTTTCTTCGGTTAGAAATAATGGTACATGTGGAACGTAACTATCTCCATTCTGTTGCAGGAATACAACAAAATTTTAGTAATTTACAACATGCAAAAGTATCTTTAGCAACAGATCGGCAGAGAAATCCCTCCCAGTTAGCATTGGTGCCAGAGAACCAGGGATGGAGGTGTAGGGGGATAAAGATTGTTAATCCTTTCAATAGCAATTAAAAATATTACTATAAATATCCACCACTCTTAACTGTTAATTACCCATTTTAATATTTTAAATGATTTAATCTCAATCTCAATTTTAAATTATAAAAAACACAAATATTGATTATTGTCATAAAGTAGGGAAAATTTCAATTTCTTAAATTAATATTTTGATTTTAAAGCTTTATAATAATAGAAAAAAAATTATTCTATTTCATCACCATCCTACAGCACTAGAGCATGTTTTTCTAACATTACCAGATATCCTTCCAACATACTAATCAGATTATGAACCAGATATCCTATCTAGAGCAAACACATATACAGTTTCCCACTTGTGATAAATGCCACATAAAGCTCCCAGGATGAGCAGAAATACCAGCAATTACTTAAATGCCTTCTTGCAATTATTACCAAAAAGTTACCGTTTATTTGTCTAAAATGTGAACAAAACTAGAACTATTGATAACAAAAAGTTCACCTTACATATAATAAAAATTAGACAAACAAATTTGATGTAAGACCACCGAACCATAAGATTAAGGCATGCTTATTTTAGATAGATTCAGAAAAATACCCTGAAATTTGGGCTTGTTTCTATCTGAACTTTATTCTTTTATTAGTTTCGCTTTATACTCCTTAAATTTGGGCTTGTTTCACCTCATATAAATAAGTTCATGCTGAACTGTTGAGGGTAGCTTTAGTTGTTCTAAACTTACTACTTAAAGAAAATGTTACAGACATGAGTGCTTTTCGCTGTTTTCATAAATGGAGCTATGATGCTAAAAGATTCTCCTGATTAATTTGGACTCTTTATCATTGTGGTGTAATGGTTCTGCATGATGAATACGCAATATGGGATGGGTGCATACACACCTCTAGAAAATGTTGTCATACCTGGAAGTCATTCACTAGCTCGTGGCATTTTGAATTCTGTCGGGGGTTAGTTGGTGACTGCAACTGATCAGATATTGAGAAGGTTTTATCATCTGAAGAACCTTCAAAACCTTGAACCAACTTTGATGCAAGCTGCTCCAAAGGTCTCAAACATACAGCTGCAACTCTTTTGTAAGTCTCGCCAGTTTCTTCAAAGAAGGCAGCTCGACGCCAGTAGTCAACATTATTCTCACAAACCATACATAGATCAAGGTATGCAAGATATTTCAGAAGAGAAGCTGGAGAGCTCTCCTCTAATGTAGCTAGGAGAGGCTCACTTGGATTTGTTTCTGCTGCAGCTGATCCTTTTGGTGGTGCAAATATGAACTTTTTAGTATGTAGCACCTATATCAAAGCATGAATATAAGTGCAATGAAATATGTATAGTAAAGAATGTCACTGAATCTGAACAAGCATGTTCTCTATGTACTGTGGAAGCATGCAAAAGGAAGTGAAATAGTAACCAAGAAGATGATATTAGTTTAGCCTTTTGAGCAAGACAAGAAACCTATATTGCTCGGATTCTTATTTGATTGAAGCACCTGTGTCCAAAACTTGTGTCTAATACATGGATATGGGAATATGACCTCTAAGAATCTTCCAAATACATAAAAGAACTCAGAAAAATCCAACCATACCCTATTCGACACTCATACAAGTCTGAGTAATAATAGCAACAAACGCCATGCCAAAAAGCCATAGCGGCCAAGACATTTGATAAACTACAAACAGTTCATGATCAATAAAGCTAGTAGTTTACCATACCAGAAATTGAAAGTTGAGAATATAAAACATACACAAAGGAATTTGCCACTTCAGAAGACATGAAAAAAGATGCAAGAACGGTGGTGTTTCTTATGCAACAACTATGAGTACATATTTTTAGTGAACTGACTCAATTTGATAAAAACACACATCTATCAGCAGTGCATAAATAGAATTGATTTATAGATTTAATCCTCTTTAGAATCTGGCAGCTAATACCACGAGTTCTTCATCCACAAAAAAGCCCTAGAGGTCAAAGAGAATATGCCTAGGAATTGGAAAGGTGATTTACTTACCTACTAGTGTTAGAAATTACAGTAGTTTAAACTTTAATCACACATGTTAGAAATGGCAATTATTTTATGTGTTTCGAAGTTAAAACCAACCTGATGCAAATGGTGAGTTAACTCCCAACAGAGAAACATAGAAAAGCAGGCAGCATAGGAGATTATGTGTTGAATAAAAAAGTTCCCGAGCTTGAGATCAGTGCTAAAATGGTGTGGCAGAAATACCAACAGCAGTGCTGAAAATAGATAAGCTGCAGCAGAAAGCTTCAATGCCCTAATAATGGCGGAAGGGATCCCCATCTTGAAGCTAAAGAAAAGGGGACGCTGTAGACAAAAAGCAAACAAAACCCAAGTCATAAAACAGACTGAAAGAAGATATTTTTCAGAACAAGAAAGACTTAACAATATTATAAATTCACCTGAATGATGGGGAACTGCAATACCCATCGCCGCTTATAAACATAAAAAGAAGCGTAGAATAACCCGGAAGCAAAACCCTTAAAACCCACTCTTCCATTGAACCCACAAAAAGACACAGCTGAGAGAGAACCCGAAACAGCGGCGGCCGTCAGCAACACCGGAAAACTACGTCTAAATTTAGGTTGGGGAGATAAGACGGTAGAGAGGGACACAGAGAACAACAGCTGGGACAGATGAAAGCTGAAAAAGGAGACGAAGATTGCAGTGGCGGAGCGCCAGGAGACGATCGTTATAGTGAAGGCCAAGAAAATCAAGCTACTTAGGATCGATTGCCATAGTAGGAACCCTACCAACCGGTTCTTCACTACCATGTCTGATTCAGCTGCAGTCCATGAACACATACTGGGTTCCCCTTTTTTCCTTTTAAAAGATTCAAAATATCTGAAACTACTGCCACAAAAATAGATGTTTAGGTCAAAAGTTAATAAAAATTTTCAGCTATAAATATTTGAAGCAGAATTTTTATGTGCAATGCTGTGATAATCAAATTAATAGAAATTAAGAAAAGGAAATAATAAACACAAAAATTTTATTAAAAAAAAAACAAGGGAAAAGACGAGAGTTACTTACCCAATCAGTAGTTGAGCTATGGAGGGGAAGAGGGAGAGGGGAGAGGGGAGAGGGTTAGAGCTGGTGACAATGTGAGAATACGGTGCAGTCAAGGTCAAGGAGACCAACAAGATGGTGGGGAGGAGAAAAGGGCAAGGAACAGAAAAAAGAAGGGGGGAAATAAATAAGAGTGAAGGCAGTTTGACAGTATAGAGGAAAAAATTTTGGAGGCGGCCCATTTACGCTACATTTGATTTGAATGACCTTGTAGACACGTGAAATATTTTTCCGGTCATTTGAGAACGAGTATAATGTATTTCATTGTCACTATAAAATATCTACAGTCCAGGGACAAGGATAGTAGTTGTTCAATTCTTTTTAATGCCAAACACTTGAACATCATTTTTAGCTCATTCTTTTCTTACAGCAAATTCAATACATTCATATTTTAATTATTACTTAAATATGAACTAAATTTATTTTATCATTATAGATTTTAAATTATTAAAACAATTAATAGTAATCACATGAAATAGAACATATTAATTAATACAATAGAAAATTATATCCTTTAACAACTCTCAAGTCTCAAACTCAACCCACACTTCTTTGGCATCATTAGTACAAAGGAAAAATTATTTACTAATTCAGAAAGTATACAATATCAAAATTAATGTTTTTCAATAATATGCAGACCAAAATCAACCAATTTTTTTTTTTATATATAAATATACTCAATGGCTCAAGTTTGACTTCCGCAAGACCACAAAGCAGATACTACAACGTAACATGCTTTTATTTTCCGATCTAAAAATGGACCAAAAATCAAATATGTCAAATCTTAACCATTGAACCTTTAGCTGGATAAGTCTCCGGGGCCATTGATTTCCTGCCCACAATAAAAAACATTACAACCAATTAGCAAAACACAAAACCAATCCCAGTAATGGCTGTAAGAAAGAGACTGTGGTTCATTTGTCATCCCAATGTTTTCACCTTGTTTTCGATTACAATTCCGTCCGGAATCTCCAACTTTTCTCCTGGTTTTGCAGCAATTTTCACTTTTCCCTGTAAGAAAAGATAATAATTCCGTGGAAAATTTAAGTGTCAAGAAGAGGAGAAACTTGAAGCATGGTAACAGCAAAATTAGCACACAATCGTAGTCTGAATGATCAAACAAGTTTAAATCATCCGGTATCTGGATTTTCTAGCAGACCAAGTATCAAAACAATTGATTAAAAGTTTAAAACAATGGTCCAGATTTCCTCATAGCAAACATCGGCGACAAAATTGGCGAACCAGGGCAATAGATCAATAATTTATAACCATTCACACCATATTTAGGATCAAACTGATATTTGGACATATATTTTCATCAAAAGGATCATAATAGAGGGAAATTCTACTAAGCTGAATTCCGAACACTGCAACAATCAGGACAATATTCAATCTCACCAAAAGAGCCATTTTAATGCTTCGTAAATAGCTCATATGGAATGCGAAAGTCTAAGACATGCGAGTAGCTACACAACAGTTGGAGGGTGTAATATACCTTGAGAACAATACCAGCACCAAACCAAACATCACCAGTCACGGTAAGGCTATCAAGATTAATGATGCTTGGGATTGTCTTGAACCGACTTAAGAAGTTGCTAACCTGTTAAGAAAATTAATATATATTTATAGGTCATTATGGAAATAGCATCCATATAAAAGTGCAATATCAACATGATAAGTACTAACCTTCTTGAATTCAGGCCCCAATTCAATGGATGGGTTTTCAGGATTTGCTCTAGCACTATTCCGGCTAACAAAGCCATCAACTAAGGTGTAAAGATCAGACTGAAAAAGAAAATATGAGAACATGTTACGGAAACTTCTAATTATTATCCAGGGTGCAATGTTAGAGGAAGAAGAAAATAACCTGGACAAGAAGCAAATCTGAAGTTGCCTTCACCGGAAGGAATCGCGATCGAGGTACGTTGATACCAATAGCATGATCAAAGAACTTGTACACACATGGAAATAACACAGTTAGACCATTTTTTTAGCACTTTAATACATCATAACCTTAAATAGTACAATTTATACCCTAATTGCTGCACCAGCTGCAGTTTCCAGTTGAAGAACTTTGGTTCCCTCGACCTCCTGCAGCCAATTTTATCATTTGGATATCAGAATTCTACCAGAGGCAACGTAGTAAAGAAAAAAAAAAAGATATAAACCTTTGGGTTTGGAATTATCTCCATCTTGAGTGCATCAGCTTCCACAAGCCTCTTTACTGCATTTAGGTTCAGCCACCTGTAAATATATCATTAGTGCCTAACCTATAAGCAGTTACAATACTTTAAGGGAGGGTAACTTACAAATTGTTTGTATTGAAAATTTTAAATTTCTCTATAGACTTGAATTCATTGACCTGTTACAAAGAGAATCACATCAGCCATAAACCTGACGAATGATTATCTTTGTCAGTGTTTCAGTGTATGACAGTGGTGCAGAACGAACTATTTTCAAATGAAAATACTTGAGAAAGAATCTAAAAAATCTTAATAAAAATTTTCTGAAAGCTCAGGAGAAACACCCAAAATCTCAAATATTGACATCAAAGGTTAAAAATAGAATGATCGACAGACTCAATTTATCATAATCCAATCTACCAGAAAGTGAATTGATGGAGGTATTTATAGGTCAACTCTAAATGATAGAAGAAAATCTAACTGTAAACCCAGTAAAATGCAAACTAATATTTGGAGAATAGAAGTTGGTTGGCATATCATTAGGGGAACAAAGAGGTAAAGAATACTACTAAAATTTAGAATAAAATATACTTGTTTGTATAAAAAACATATATATATATTCTCAAAGTAAACATGACCCTAATAATTATATACAGCATTCAATGACCTACCAAACAATCAAGATTACAACACTCAAACCATGAATTAAGCCGTAAGCATCATTTTTCCTGAAACATGTACCACAGCCAGAGATGTACCATGTTTCTAGTAACAATGTCCTCCTCTTCCTCCCTCATTCATTTACTTCTTACTCTACTAGGATATACTTTTCCATAAAAAAAACCTATCAGTACCACCATCCAAACAATAACAACAAACCCTGTTAAATTTTGTAGCAAAAGAAGATCCCATCATTTCTCCTATCCATTTTCTTCTTCCCTAACAAGGTATCTTCCGTCAACTTTTATCATCAAAGATCTACCACCAGCAGCAGGGACAATAACAACAAATCTCATCTTCAAGTAGCCAGTCCAAGGTTCCATAAGTAAGTTAACATATTTCTTTTGTAATTACCAGTTAAGTTTTCTTTCCCTCTCCCTCCTTTTATGTCTCTACCTCTCTTTTTCTTCTAATCCTGGCAAACAACATCACCTATCTTTTGCCTATGACCCTACGTTATCATACATCAATCAGTAGCACCACAACCAGTGATGACAGAAACCATCATCAAGCACTGGTGGTTCACACAAATCACCAGATCTTGTGCATTTGTCACTATCATGTTGTGTCTGAATGACAAAATCAGGTTGGCCGCCCAAAGCAAGCTTGCACATATTCTTTAAACTTTCTATTTCCCTCAATTTCTGACTCTCTTGAAATTTGGAATTATTCTTGGTTGTTTTATGTCATTAAGCCTACATTTACGGTTCTGGAGTGGTTTAGTCATGAAACTCAAGTTCTTGCAGAAATATGATCTTTAGGGCCAATTGGCATCGGGACAAAAAAAGGGGTTGCATCAAATTGAGAATAATCTGGTAATATCAGCAGCAGCAACTTGTCATTTAAGGTTTAACTGGATGAGAAAAGCTAAGAAGGCTTCGGTAGTTGGTTTAGAAGGGAAAGGCTTTAGAGGACCAACAACACAACAGAAAATAAAACTTGTTGCGGGGCAGCGAACTCTACCTCACTACTCAAGTTATTATTCATAGTTACAGTAAAGTGGAAATCCTAAACATTGATTTCTTCATTCAATCTTAGCCTATACCATACTACTTATAAAAATCATAAGTCTCAATGAGCATAACAATCTTGCAACCAGGTTAACCCTAAACTTCAGCAAAAACTAATTCTGCCAACCGACCCATAGAACTTCAACTTCCTTACAAAATCTACTGATGATTGATAATGTAGTAGTAATAACATCCACAATAAATCTGCTGATAATTGGTAATGTAATAACTTCCACCCTATATTTAGATGTAGCTTATCATAGGTGGCAACCCAAGGACCACCTAGCAGTCAACTTGCCTTCTGAACTATGGTCAAAATCTAATATCAAAACCACAGTATCTCCATTAAGTTAATAAAGGAAAGTCAAAAGCAAATTGAGGTGGAAGAACAAATAAAAAACCAACAAACAGGCAAAGAAAGATGGAAAATGAATAACTTACATGTGCATCAGGGACTTGTGCAATTTCAAGGAGCTGAACCACACAAATAAATAAGAAGGTATCAGTTACCATCAAGCATTAAAAAACATTACTATCATGACCCAAAAAAACTAAAAAATAAACTGAAACAATCAGTTATAGACAAAAGCTTAAGCTTTAGATTCTTCTGATTTAACTGCAATAAGTTCTTTTCTGAAGAAATAACTCCAGGTTTTTTGTTGGTCTAAAGATATGGACTATATTCTCCAATAGGAAAATCAATTAACAAAATTTAGAGAGACAGTGAGAGGTCGTTTATGCATTTGGTTTACCAAGCCATTATCACAAAAATATGAAACAGTAATTGTACTCCAAAATCCTATCTAAGGCGCTTATAAAACAATAATTATGCTCCACAATCCTATCTATGGTGCTTAAAACCAAATAAAAAGCTTATCTTTAAAACCTCAGATATACTTCTATTTACAAAAGGAGGGAGGATTGAAAGACAAATTCTAAAAGCAAATAAGAGCCCATTTCAAACCTGAACTTTTCCTTCATAAGAAATAAGAGTACCACCCTTCACATCAGCTAAGGTTTTGGGTGTAACCTACATAAACAAAAGCCATATAGCAATGATCACAAAGCTATGGAAACCAAATAACACAGATTATAGTTCTATTCCTGTACCTCCATACAGTATTCATTCTTGTTTTTGACCAAATGGTTCAAGATTTCTAGAGCACCTGTCAAGGACTAAAACTGCCAGAAAAGAACTTGAGATTCCTGTGTTAGAGTGTGTGCATGAGTAACAACTAAAATGTTGAATTCATTAGAAACCAGAATAAGGATACTCAAGTCAACAATAGCACCCAAGTTGTCTGAGTTGGCAACAAATGCATACTCCTTGTCCTGTAAGGAACAATGAAACACAAATATATTATCTGAAAGAATTTATAACTTTATGCATCAAATGTTTGGGAAAAAATCACATTGCGTTGTAGCCACAACCTGTGATAAGAAAGTAGCAAGCTTGCCACTGTTCATTAGAGCTGGGAACACATCACCATGACCAGGAGGATACCTTTCATCCAGAAAAGAAATACTCTAGTAAAGAGAATACCATCAAATAAGCAATTCAAAAAGGAAGAAAAGGCTCCAACCATTCTCAAACCTAATCACTGCAAGAAGTGAAGATAACTAAAGAACTGGAATATGAAAATTTATTCATTATGAATCATCCAAGTGATTGCAAAGATAGAACATTATAGAAACTGTAGAGACAACTTTGAGAACAAGCAGTTCAATAAACTTCATCCACCATTACAGCATGCAGAATCCAGTGAAAACCTTATACTTCATTTTCAAAAACTCTGACCCCGTCTTATAAATACCTTAATCCATAAAAAAGTAACATATATCATCTAGCAAAAATATTGTATGCATAAACTTATAGCACAGTTTTGAAAGCAACATGCACAATTAATACTTTCCTTAGGAATGGGCTGTGGCTCAGATGAATGCTGTAACAAACTTCTGAAAATCTAAATATTAATGCCACATGAATTTTCCCTACTTTCTTGATTTAAAACTAACCGATTTAATCATATGATACATCCATCCCTTGTTAAAACCACTTCAAATCTAATGTTCTCACAAGTTAGCAGGCAAAAGCTTACCATCCATCCTTGCCAGGCTGGCCTTTGCAAGGAAATGGAGTAAAATCTTCAGCCACCAGACGAGGATATTGGCTCTATCCAAATCCAAGAAATGAGGGGAAAATCAGAGAAAAGAGAATACTAGAAATGGATCTCTATTTTAAGCTGTCAAGTCTAAATTGAATCTTGAGAAGGTTAAATTCAATATCTCAACCTGATTAAAAGTATGAATTTGAATGTTTGAATTGGCATACTTGTCAACAATCTGCATTGTTCAAGAATTATATGAAAATTAGATCAAAACTCTAATGAAAAAAAAATTGGTTGAAGTAAAACAAAATGGTCATATAAATGCAGAAAGAAACCTTCAATGTGTCATCATGGGTGTTAAATGAGTTCATCAGAACCAATGGAACGTTACATCCATATTTCTTATTAAGATTCTGAGCAAAAACAAAGAAAAAGACAACAGTTAGCTGAGCCACATCTCACTACATAAAGCAGAAAGAGAAATCAACAACTTATGAGGGAAGACATATTTATGACCTCAATCTGCTGAACAATTAGATCAAGAAATGTGAAGCCATTGCGAACTTCAATGACAGATCTGTTTTCAAATAAAATCAAACGAAGGAACAATTAGATGATTTTGTTACTAAGTAATGCAAAACACAAACAGTAGTAGTGAACAATTAGGAACAAAAGAGCATACTTAGGACCAGTACATCCCATAGTTGTCCCCAGGCCTCCATTAAGCTTTAAAACAACAAGTTTGTCCAATAGCTTCTTAGTTTCAGCAGGATCTACATATAGATTTATTCATAGATCAAACAAAAGGCAATCTCCATATTCGTTTTTGTTTGAATTGATTAAAAAATTAGATAATTACCGTCAGAAAGCGGAGCCAAGGTATCATAAGGCACAACCACTTCATCAGTTGGTGTTTGGATTTTACTCCATTCAATTTGTTGTGCTTCTCCACTTAATTTTCACAATTTTAATCGCCATTTATTGAAACATCAGAATTTGAAATCTAACAAAGATCAATG